>NC_061118.1:9123863-9131524 GCF_002878395.1 Capsicum annuum | reverse complement strand
GAATAACTGAAACATGATCTCATGACTGACATGACTGATAACTGAATACATCATACTAGACACGCATACCTGATGCATGCGTAACTGATTTATGCATGGTTGAGTGTTCTGAGGAACTAAGTTTCTCACAATAAGAATGCATGGCTGATGCATAATTATATAACTAAACTAATACATGAATACATAAATAAATATGCAATGGTACTTGATACCAGGTTTGTGATGAACACTCAACATGAAACTGAGTAAGCTTAAGGAGGACTATTTTCTTGAGCTTGATCTGAGTTGGCAGAGAAGAGGTCAGGATGCTTGGTACGTATGTCTACTTCTGCTTCCCAAGTATCTCCCTCGACAGACTGATTTCACCAAAGAACTTTAACTAGAGGGACTTTTTTGTTCCTCAGTCTACGAGTCTAATAGTCTAGGATTTCAACTGGAATCTCCTTATAAGAGAGACTGTTCTGAACATCAATGCTATGAATAGGGATTACAACTGCTGGGTAACCTTCGCACTTCTTGAGCAAAGAGACATGGAACACTAGATGAACTGAGGCTAGATTTGAAGGCAATTCGAGCTCATAAGCTACCTTGCTGAATCGACCGAGAATCTTGAAGGGACCGACATATCGGGGACTGAGTTTTCCTTTCTTGCCAAAACTCTTCACCCCCTTTATGGGAGAGATCTTTAGATACAAATAGTCACCAATCTCGAACTCGAGATCTTTTCTACAAACATTTGCATAAGACTTCTGTCAGCTCTGAGCAGCCCAGAGTCTTTCTCTAATCAGCTAGACTTTTTCTAAGGAATCAAATACTAAGTCAGGCCCTATGATTGAGGCATCACTAACTTTGAACCAACAAATTAGAGATATATATCTCCTACCATAGGGAGCTTCGAATAGAGCCATCTAAATACTGTAATGATAGCTATTATTTTATGCAAGCTCAATCAAAGGCAATTGATCATCCTAACTCACTTTGAAATCGATTGTACACGCCTTTAGCATATCTTATAAAGTCTTTATGGTCCTTTTTGCTTGACCATCTTTCTGAGGATGAAAGGCTGTTCTGAGATAAACTTGGGTACCAAGGCCCTTTTGGAATGCTTTCTAGAAGTAAGAGGTGAACTGGGTACTTTTGTCTGAGATTATAGATAATGGAACATCGTGAAATCTGACCAACTCTCTAATGTAGAGTTTGATGTAATCCTCGGCTGAATAAGAGGTATGAACTGGGAGAAAATGGCATGATTTGGTCATCCTATCTATAATGACCCAAACTGAATCATGCTTGATAAAGAGTTTGAGGCAAACCCATCACGAAGTCCATGTTCACTTCTTCCCACTTCCAACTAGGACTAATAAACTCCTGTAAAGGACCACTAGGCTTCTGATGCTCTATCTTAACTTGCTGACATGTAGAGTACTTAGCCATAAACTCTGCAATATCTTTCTTTATCCCACTCCATCAAGAGATCTCCCGCAAGTCACAGTACATCTTAGTGGCCGTTGGATGAATAAAGTAGTACTCACTATGCGCTTTTACAAGAATTCACTACCTTAAGTCATCTATAACTGGAACATAGAGACGACCCTGACAACGAAGAACACTATCTCCCCCTCGGGAGAAAACCTCTATTTTTTGATCCTGAACTAACTCTTTCAACTTGACAAGGCTGGGATCTCTATCTTGCTTTTATTTCACCTCAAAAACTAGAGATGATTCTAAACTACTCTGAACCCATATATCACCCTCATCTGTATTGACTAAGCGAAGGCCTAGTCTGGCAAGCTGATGTACTTCCTGAGCTAATTTCTTCTTACTATCATCCACATTATCACTACTACCCATAGACAGCCTACTGAGAGCATCGGCTACTACATTGGCCTTGTTCTAATGATAGAGAATATTCATGTCATAATCTTTCAAGAGCTCTGACCAACTTCTCTGATAAAGATTGAGATCTTTTTAAGAAAAGACATACTGAAGGCTCTTATGATCTATGAAGACATGTACATGACTCCATAGAGATAATGCCTCTAAATTTTTAAGGCAAAGACTACGACTGTTAACTCAAGATCATGAGTAGGATAATTCTTCTCATGGGGTTTAAGCTGTCTGGAGGCGTAGGCTATGACCTTACCATGCTGCATGAGGACACAACCCAAACCTACGCTGGAAGAATCACAATACACTACGAACCCATTTGGACAATCCAGAAGAGCTAAAACTGGAGCTGAGGTGAGTCGAGTCTTCAACTCCTGAAAACTCTTTTTGCAAGGATCTGACCGATGAAACTTTATTTTCTTTCGAGTCAATCTGTATAGAGGGGATGCAATAGAATAAAATCCCTCAACAAACCATCTCTAATAGCTAGCCAAACCCAAGAAACTCCCGATATCTGATGGAAAGACTGGGCGAGGCTAGTTTCTTACTACTTTGGTCTTTTGAGGATCTACTTTAATGCCATCACCGAAAATAATGTGACCAAGGAATGCTACTGACCTTATCCAAAAATCACACTTACTAAATTTGGCGAATTCCTAATGATCTTTGAGAGTCTGAAGTACTATCCTGAGATAATCTGTATAATCGCACTCACTGCGAGAATAGACCAGAATATCATCTATGAAGACTATGACGAACATTTCCAAGTACTGCTTGAATACACGATTCATCAAGTCCAAGAAAGCGGCTGGGGAATTGGTAAGACCAAATGACATGACTAGAAATTCAAAGTGACCATACTGAGTTTAGAAAGCTATTTTCTGAATGTCACATTCTCTGACTCTGAGCTGATGATAGCTGAATCTGAGATCTATCTTAGAGAAATAACTGGCACCCTAAAGTTGGTCAAACAAGTCATCAATTTTGGGAAAAGGATACTTGTTCTTGACCGTGACCTTATTTAGTTAACGGTAGTCAATACACATTCTGAGAGAATCATCTTTCTTGTGCATGAATAATACTGGTGCGACCCATGGGGAAATGCTTGGTCTGATGAATCACTTATCTAAGTGATCCTTCAACCATTCTTTCAGTTCTTTGATTTCTGCCGGTTCCATTCTGTATAGGGGAATAGAGATAGGCTGAGTATCTGGAAGAAGACCAATACCGAAGACTATTTCACTTTCGGGAGGAATTCTTAGAAGATCTTTGGGAAAGACATTTGAATATTCATTCACTACTGGGACTAATTCAAAACTGGGAGTCTTAAAACGGGAATCCTTAACATGAACAAGATGATAGATACAACCCTTAGATATCAATTACCTTGCTCGATGGTAGGAAATAAACTGACCTCTAAAAGCGGATACACAACCATTCCACTCTAGGATGGATTCATTTGGGAACTGAAACTGGACTATTATGTTTTTGTAGTCGACTATGGCATAGTAGGAATGAAGCCAATCCATGTCGAGAATGACATCAAAATTAGTCATCTCTAATTCGACTAGATCTGCTGAAGTGACTTTCTTAATTTTCATAACTGGGCAGTTCTTGTATACCTATCGGGCTGTGATGGTTTTACCCGCTGGGGTAGAGAATGAAAAGGGCTCTACTAGAATTTTGGGACTGACTCTGAAATCAACTGCTATATAGGAAGTGACAAAATACATGGAAGCTCCTGGATCTAGCAAAGCATAAATATGCACATAAAAGATCTGTAACATACCGGTAACCACATCAAGAGAATTTTCCTAATTTTGTCGGGACTAAAGAGCATATAGATTATTTGGGCGTTGACCACTAGTAGCACTAGAGGTGGCACCCTGCTGGTTTGGGCAACCAGACTGAGCTATAGAGTAATTCTGTTGACCCTGAGGACGTGGGTGAGGACATTCTCTAACTTTGTGGCCTAGCTTGGCATATTCGAAACAAATACCACTGCCAGTTCTTCAAATAACCTAATGGTGCTTGCCACAAGTCTGGAAAACAGGATAGGTGTGGATACTACTAACACTGCCCTGGGACTTAGAGCCTAGCGCTCTATCTTTGTTACCCCCTCTGAACTTAGGAACTAGAGCAATGGCTGAAAAATGAGCTTGAACTGATGACTTAGAACAAAACTGAGAACAGTTTCTTTCTTCTGACTTAGGCTGAGCGAAGTTGAAACTACCTGTCTTTGTTCTCTTATTCTTCTTCTCCCTTATCCTAATGTTCTGCTCCCCTATCTACTGAGCATGAGTCATGATCCTGGCTAAAGTCATGTTACTATTCAGCATGGCGGATCTACACTCATTAACCATGCTATCATTCACCCCTAAAACGAACTTACTCATCCTTGCCCTGCTGTTTGTAACCACATGAGGGGCATAGCTGGCTAATTGGGTAAACTTAAGAGAATACTCTTTCACTGTCATATTTCCCTACCTTTGGTTGATGAATTCTATCACCTTATCTTCTTTATGCTCTAGGGGAAAAAATCTATCAAGGAACACTGAAGCAAACTCCTCTCACTTAATTGATCCTACATCGTCTGCCCTCTCTGACATCCACTGATTGAACAAAGTATGAGCCACATCTTGCAACTGATATGCAGCTAGATCAACACTCTCACTAGAAGTAACCCCTATTATGTCTGTAACCTTCTGCACCTGATCTAGGAATTCTTGAATGTCCTCGTATGTCTTAAACCCAAGAAAGGATGGAGGATTTATTTGGGTAAAGTCCCAAATCCTGGATGCAGCTGAACTGGCCACTGGGTTGGCTAGAACGATAACTGGTCATTCATTTTAAGAAGAAACTGAGTTAGAAAGAGTAGTAAATGCGGCCCTAAACTCCACATGAGAAATATGTTCATCCTAGGGATCTTCTTGGACAGGCTGGGTTCTTCTCTTGGGAGGCATATTATGAAATAAGGATAAGAAATAGATTAAACTGAGAGATTAAATTTAGATTATGCTCATTGTCACGACATGAATATTGAAAGAAGGAAAACTATTCCTAAAATATCTTATAGCCTCCTACACATAAATGTGGCATACAATACACCCATGTATAAGACTCTACTTAATGCCGCTTTCAAACCTCCTAGGAATCTATTAAACCTAGCTCTGATACCAAGTTTGTAACGCCCCGAATCTAGTACCCAGAATGCTACATGGTGCTTATGACCCCAAAGGACCACAAGCAAACCCATGACTAATATCTGTACCTGTATACTACATAAAATACTGAATAATGCAGAAATATGAACTGAAAGGCTGTAAGGTTCAAAACTGAACATGATCTGAATGATATAACATCTATGTGGGGTAATAGAATACCCAAAACAAAACTGAACATACTGAAGTCTGAAACATGATAGTTTGGAAAACCTCTAAATATGACTGTCTAAATAAGTAAGGATTTGGTGGGATATGTCCCCAACTAACCCCAACTAATAAACTAATTAATAAGAAGATAGAGAAATCATCATATCTTCAAAGGATAAGGACTCACTTCTAACTCTGACGGCTGAAACTTGAATCTACTGCTGATATGGAGCTTGTGTCTCTGAACCTATGTTATAAGACACCATAGAGCAAATGCGTTAGTACTTTGAATGTACTGGTATGTATATGAGGTAGGCTGAATACATGGGGTTCATATGCATGAACAATAATAATAACTGACTAACTATCATGAGCATGAGAATACATGCATGAGACATAACAACTGACACTAATATTGTGATAACATGATTACTGAATCTGAATATAACTTATAACATGAGTGACTGTATTTGACAGTCCTGGATCTAATGGAACTAACTGAGTTCCGTACTGTATCTGAGTTGATTGTATTTAATAGTCCTAAAATTTGAAGAACTATTTGAGTTCTATTACTGAGACTGATTGACTGTATCTGACAGTCCTAATTTTGTAACATAAAATTATGGGAATTAGTCATCTAATCGACATGCCCCAAATATGCCATAATAGCTGAGCTGGGGTCCAATCTGTGCCCTGATTGGAAGGGTGTCAATACCGTGCCACTGGTAAGGACAAACTATGAGTGACCTTAATATAATAGGTAACTCTAATTAGAACGGTGGGAACCCTCATATAGCAGGTTAATCCACCTCATCTACCCTCATATAGTAGGCTATGATATCTCAACCTATGCTGGCTACATAGTTCTGGAAAGCAAGGATTGCTTCTAAGAATCCCACCCTCATCTGATAGTATATGTTCCCATCCTTGGGTTCACTCGGTGCTAATTTCTACTCTCATCTGAATAGACTCTGAACATGATTTACTGAATTGAACATGGGTTGAGTTACTAAATTCCATTGACTGATGGAGTACTGCTGATATATGACAACTGACTGAGTTCATGAGATCATAGAGATTTCCTAAGTCATAAGACTGTCTGAAGTCTAAGGATTCATAGCTTGACTGAGAGTATCATGAAAACATGAAATGGCTCTAGGCACACAACTCATGTTTTGGGTATGAGTACCCCCAAGACTCGATGGAAGGAAACTGGCCAAGCATAACTTACTTGAACATATATCTAACATCATAATCCATAATACATTTATAGAGGCATTTCAACAAAACATATGATAGGCATAACTTGTACATACATGGGGATTTCATGGTATCATGCTAGTTAGGCACATTTCCTTCATCTAGGCATTTAATCAAATATATTGTAGGCATGGTACATGTAAACATCATTGTACAATAATTAAACATCATGGTTCAATTCTAATTTCATCATTCAAAGGTTTAGTCATAGGTTTGTATGAATATGTATCTATAATAATCTAACCGACAATGAATTTATCACCCAACATGGAGTAGAATTCAATTTCTCAATATCCACATGAACAAGAGTAGCCCAATCATGAAATTCATAAGAAAATCCATACTTAAATTTAGAAAAGGGATTCTTGGGCTTTATAGATGAAAGGAGTCCATGAATGAACACTATACATACCTTGGTTCGTAAATACACAAAGATTGATGGAGGAAATTCTTGATTCTGAATCTTTTATAAAAATCCCTAGGTTGTTCTTGAGAGGTTTTGGAGAGAAGAGAGTGTATTTTTGGTGAAAAGTGATAGAATCATGTGTTAAAGGGCTTAAATAGGGGTGGGAAATTGACCCTTTTAACCTTGGACACGTCTTGTAATTTCCATAAAAATTTCTTGAATTGGACCCCTCGCGTGACGCGGTGCTATCGCGCCGTGTCACTAGAATTTACAATTGGGAAACTGAGGGATGGCGCAATGCAGAGCCATCACGTTGCCCCTTCTTTTGAGACCTAAAACATTGGCGCGACTTAAAGAAAATTGCGCTGAGACACTAGAAAAGGACCATTTCCATTTTAGCTTGTGGCACGACGCGCCACTGACCAATTTGTTGCTGTTTTACGATGGGAACTTAAAATAGTCATATCTTTTTACCCGATTTTTAGATTTAGGCAAATTTTATATCGATGAAAAACTTATTGAATTTCCCACATAACAAAAAGTGAAAATATTAAAAATACCATGTGTACAAAAGAGGATTAATCTTTCAAAGAAAACTCCTAACATTTTTGAGATGATTACAAGCTAGGAAAAGGTACGGGGTATTACATCTAGCTTTTGCTTGAAGTTTAATATCTTACAGCATAACCTTACAGTCTTACCAAGTAGGAATAGAAAAATGAGGAACTTCTTTGACA
>NC_061118.1:9013505-9120863 GCF_002878395.1 Capsicum annuum | reverse complement strand
AATTGATCCTTGCATAATCACTAGAGACTACAGTAGGGATGATGTGTTAGTTATCTCCAAAATGTTTTTCAAGTAGACCTGTGGATCCTCGTGTGATAAGCTAGTGATATGTCCACTGCTATGCATAAGCTGCAATTACAAGTGGGCAGCCACAAAGCAAACTATCCTACGGGAAGGTGGATCTTCAGCCATTGTTGTAGGAATAGGCTTTTCTGTCTTAATTTAAGGTACCCAATAGAGAAGTACTTCTTCTCAGCTCGACTAGTGTAAGCATTGTTCAAGTTTGGGATATGGATCAAGCAACTCCTTTTCCCTTGCCAACTTACTTGCTTCATAAACCTGTGCCTGGAAATTCATATGCTAAGATCAAGTAATTAGAACTTAAGAAATCAAAAAGCAAAATTAAAGCTAAGTCAATTTCCAATTTGCAAGTCATCGGAAACGGCACCAAATACTTGTTGTGCCCAAGCGCACACGCAAGTATACTTGCTCTACCAAGTAGTAAAATGTCCTTTAGAAAGCAAAGTATCAATCTCCAGGGACTTGTGTTAAAAAACTATCCTATCCTAGATTCATTAATAAGATTAATCAGTTGCTAAAGTAACCAAAAGTGTTTGAGAGTTACAACTAAAAGTACACTAAAAGAATACAGTAAAATAAGGGTTCTTGAACAATAATGGGGAGAAACCAGGGTTATGTCACTACGAACAATCTTACTTATCTATTTAACTGCTTTGGTATAGTTAATTATCTTAGTTGTTGATTCACGCGGTTCATAGAATAATCATGGTCTTTTGAACATTTAATCAATTATCTAACTCAGCCTCACATCGTTGAGTGAGGATCCAAAAACTAAGTTAACAACATTCGTATTCTTTCCTATATGATACTAATAGGGCTAATTACGTATGTTTCTATCCTAAAAGCAAATCATAACTTCAATTCATTGAACGATTATGATCCTATTACATATATTCTACGTTCTATTCTATCATTCCTTCTTCCGGGTTTATAATAGAATTATGCATTAATCCTAAGGGTCACAAATATGTTGAATAGTTAAAACAAGGATACATGAACAACAAACAATAATAATAACATAAGCCAACTCAAATAATAGCAAAAGTAATTATGTTCTTGACCTTAACCCTAGATGAGGGTGTTTAGCCACTCATGGACATACAAAGAATCATAATGAATGAGTTCATGTAAAAATCCACAAATAAACTAAATTAGGAGCCATTTGGTAGGGTGTATTTTTTTTAAATACATGTATTAAAGTTTATTATTATTTAATACATTGTTTGGTAGAAAAATTGGAGCAATGTCTAACTAATACATGTATTAGTTATACACCCTATGTGGTATTATATGGTGTATAATTAATACATCACTTTTGATGGTATTAGTAATCCATGGATTGTAATGCATAAATAAATAAGTGTAAAGACAAAAATGCCCTCAAATTCCTTTAAATGTTTTCAATTTATTCAATGTAAATTATTTCTTTTAAATTTATCAAGATAATAATTTCCCTCAAAATAATTTTAAACATAAAAAACTACTTCGCTAACTTAGAAAATACTTATTGGTCATAACCCAAAAATAAATTGCATGATTACATACAAGCTTTAATTTTGTTAATAATGATTCTATTGTCTCATTCAAAAGTACACATAGGTCCCTCCAACTTAAGAACACCACAAAGTGGGAACAAAAAATAAATGATAAAAAAATAAAGAAAAGATACCCAAAGAAAGAAAAACAACTCCTACAAGTAAATGATTACATCTTAAAGTTCCAAAGTAAGTTATTGTTATATGGTTGATTTTTTCATTTATAAGAAAAAAATAATAAAGCTTTGCAAAGAAAGTACACAAAGCTATAGTATGTCGAGGGTGTTTGTAACACCCCGATTCACTGAACCGGAATGCTACACAGTGCTCATGACCTTGAGGGACCACAAGCTAACCCATGACTGATATCTGTACCTGTATACTGCAAATCATGATATAATAATGTGGAATACATAGAACTGTAAGGCCATAAGTTTCAACTAAATACAATCATGTGGGTGAAAATACCCAATATAACTCAATCTGAACGTAAATCTGAAAGCCTCTAAACTATCTGAATAAGGAGTTGAAGGAACATGTCTCCAACTAACTCCGTAAAACTGAACTAAAGAAATAAATAAATGTATCAAATCATATTGTCCTAGAATCAATGAGGACTCACTGTGTCTCTGCGACTGGAATGCTACCGCTACTGCTGGCTGGAGCTCGTGTCTTGGAACCTATGGTGTAACATGAAAACAAAGCACCATAGCGGAAATGCGTCAGTACAACTGGAGTACTGAGTATAAGAGGAAGGTAGGCTGAACATAAAGGGTTTCATGCATGAACAACACTGACTGACTAATATGAATGTGGAAGTGTAAACACACATATATAGAAGCTGGGACAGTGAATACATGATAGCATGACCTGTAAGCTAATACATGGTTTATTGATAACTGTCTTGACTGATACTAAAACTTATAACATGGACGACTGTATCTGATAGTCCTGTATATACTAAAATCTGAAGAATGCCCTGAGTTCTTTTACTGAGACTCATACGGAAACTATGGGAAATAGTGTTTAACCGACATGCCCCATGTATGCTGTTATGGCTAAGCTGGGGTCCAATTTCTGCCCCGACTGGAGGGGTGTCAATACCATGCCACGGATAAGGATAGCCTGTGAGTGACCCTTATCTGGCGGGTACTCAATGAGAATGGTGGGAACCCTAAACTGACGGGTTAAGCCACCTCATCAACCCTAATCTGATAGGTTAAGATGTCTCAACCTATGCTGGCTATGTAGTTCTGGAACACAAGGATGACTACTAAGAATCACATCCTGAACTTGTGGGTGAGTTCCTATCCTTGGGTTCACTCGGTGCTAACCTCTACTCCCATTTGGAGAGACTGGACATGAATAACTGACTGTGCATGACTTAATCTTACTGAATTCCATTGACTGGCGAAATATTACTGACATCTGACAACTGACTTAGATCATGAGGTTTTACTGAGTCACATGACTGATTGAAGTCTATGAAATCATAGCTTGAGTTTAGATATTGTGAAACATGACATGGATCTAGGTACACAGCTATAGTTTTCAGGTACAAGTACCCCCAGGACTCAATAGAAGAAAACTGACACACATGACTGACTTGATCATAAGAGTAGAGTCAATAATTTATAATATCATAAGTAGGGATCTCGTACTAAGCATGGTTATCAACAATGTATTGCATGGAAATGATTTCATATCACATGGAAGTACTTGCACAATCTTAATATCATGTTCATTGCATAATCATATTGGAAACACATACCAATAGCATGGAAGTTTATGTGGATTGCATGGTTATCATAAATCTTGTTCATAAGTAGGATTTGCAAGTAACATAGCATAATCTCATAAGAATAGTTCATGAGTATTCCAACAACATTTACAAGGCACATTATCAACATAGAAGTCATTAGAACGTAAGGGCATATCATGAATCATTCACTTAGTCACAATTTAGCTATATTGCATAATTTCTAGTTTCTTAGGCATTTTATCAAACACCTTACATTCACATCTTAAGCATAGGTGAAATCATCAAATTATACATCATGAACAACCAAATTTACATGTTTCCAACTCATATGATATTATGAAAGTCAAAAAACATATAAAGATTTCATCTTGGGAATTACGCAATATCAACAACATGATCATCAACACCCAACAATATAGAAATCATACTTTATAATGAAAAAGAGGGTTTTTGAGCTTTATGGATGAAAGGGATCCATAAATCAACTCACACATACCTTAGAAGGAAGATTCTTGATGATTGATGGAGGAATTTGCTTGAAATCGGATCTTTAAGCTTAGTTATGCAACCCTAGTTGTTTTTCTCTTTTAGTTCTCTTGGATGATGAGCTTTGAGATGATAATAGGGTTGTATTATGTTTAAAAGCTATATATTTCATAGGGTTAAGTTTAGGGACATGTAAGGAGTGTTAAAAGACTTAATTACCCTTAAAATAACTCAAAACAGAGTGTTTTTGACACCTGAAATTAACTTAGGTGGAGCCCAAGTGATTTCCTAAGCTAGGTTTGGCGGCGTCTAACCAATTGCCTATGCTTGGGTTGGGTGGCACCTAACTAATCGCCTATCCTTACTGTCTCTCATGAAAATGGGCATAACTTTTTGCTCGGGTTTTGGATTAAGGCAAAATTGGTATCGTTGGAAAGCTAATTCGATTCTCTACAATTTGGTGGGTCTAAATCAGCCAAAATAACACATTAAAATCGAGTTATACTCGTTGAAAGATGACCCTTGCAAAATCAAACACCAAAACTTGATGGATTCAAAAACACTTAGCTTGTATTACCTTAAGTGACTCATATGAACATGCTTAATGCATCATAAGCTATCCTATCATTAGGATATTCATTGTAAGTCATGTACTCAAGTATGAATCACAGGATAGGAGATTTCATACATAGGAATACTTATTCACTTCCTAGCTTAGAAACATGCGGGGTATTATAGTGTTTTTGTAAACAAATAATATTATCTTAAAAATCTAACAATACATATTATTTTCAATATATTAAATTAAACATTTCATAAAAAATAATCAAAGTATTACTAATCCCAACATTACAAATCCCTGCAATACTAATCCCAGCATTACTAATACACATTATTCAGTAATATCTCACGCACTCTACTAAATGACTCCTTAAAGGATTAAAAAAAACTAATTGAAGCCTTCTCAAGTGTGTTTTCATTCCCCCAAGTTTTTCAAGGTGTTTACAAAATAAATGAAGTGTCCTATTTATACTAGGCCACAAGTGGCTTATTTGAACTAGTCATTGTTCCACGCCCTTATCATGGTTCCTTGGCAGCATGGCCCATTGATATCATGCAGGGATACCAGAAATTGCATTCTATATTTCCACCAAGGGTTGGAATTCCCTTAAAGCAGTTTCTATGGAGCGTGGCATGCCCCTAAGCTCAGAAATTCCAGATTTGGTCCTTGTTCACTCCATGCATTTGCCCTTTGATCCTCACTTTGTGGTTGCTTTCCCTCTTCAAAAATAGTTTTTATTGCATCTATTTACCAACTTAATCACCTTACCAAGATTCCCATATCATCAAACACCAAAAATTAGAAACTTAAATACACTAAAATCACATAAGATAAACTAGAAATACACATAGCTCAAGCTAAGAATACTAGTTATAAACTTTTATTTAACGTTTTGCTTTCAAATTTGATTGGAAAAAACCTTAAACGTTATAAAAACATAACATAACACTTAGATTCTCATCTATATATACATTATTTCATTATGCATACGAGAATTCCTTAAAATCGAGCTAAATAAGCGTAGATAACACTTAGGTGCATAAATCCACCTAAGATTAGATGAAAACTTTATGAAGGTAGAAATCCTTAGGTAGAATTGTCTTATGAAATATAGTATAAGGTGTAGTAATACATAAATAATAGAATTATCCTAGAGCCTGAAATATAAAGTCACAACTGTAGCATCCTAATGGGGATAGTGATTGAGTAAAGATGTGTCTAGATTTATGTATCTATTAAGTGAGAGGTGGGATAATATGTACCTAAGAAATGATAAAGGTGTAGTAAAATTTTTGTAATATATGGTAAGAAGTTTTTTAATATGTTACTGGTTCAGATGACAAGTATGTTATTTTGTTAATAAAGATCAAGTATAAGTTGTGAATAAAATTATAAAGTGGATAGGAATTGATAGATTTAGGATACACTTTGTGATTTCAAAGAGGGATTCCCTTGATTCTTATAAGGTATGAATGTATTTTAGATGTATGAATGCTAATAGACTATAATTAGACAAACTGTAAGATTAAGATTGACTATTTTTATTATGAGTTTTAGTTGACAAGTGTTTCTTGATTTTTATCTAGTAGTTATCAGACAATATATTATGTGAAGTTGTGTTGTTAACCATGTATAGTACTAGACACTATGTTTGAACTGTTGATGGTCCCCAAGGTGTAAAGAATGATAGTTTGAGGATGATAATGTTAGTTTTATCAAATTGATCTAGTTGGCTTGACATAGCATATGCAAGGGTTAAAGTTGTTTATCTTGTAGGAGTGTGAAACTTCAAGTATGATATATATGTGACCCCTAGATAAAGCAACAAAGTATGGCTAAGTCATTATATAAACAAGAGCATTAAGTTTTATAAGGAAAAAGGTGTATCGAGGGTAGTATGTCATTACATGAGATTCTAAGTTTATACGTGTTATGGTTTCCTAGTTACTAAGTGTGAAGAAGGATAGACGTGTATTATATGGTGCTCTAATGAGCTGAACAGAGGGGATTCTAGGAATATGATGTTGAGTCTGTTTATATTGTTTTAATTTTATTTATCTGGGAAGAGATGGATTTAAAGGTATGATATTAGTCAACTAAGAAGAAAGATCAGATTGCAAAGTATTAGAGGAAGTAGTTATGTACACCTGTAAGAGTATGAATCTTATAGTGATAGCCTTATAGGTAAAGAGAAAGTTAAGCCTACCAAGAATTTTAGTATCTATAAATGTAGTTTTCAAAGAGAACTAAAGCATTCTAGTCTTTAATGATACCCTCACCATGCATGGCATTTTTCTTTTATCTTAGTATAGATAATAGGTCTATAGACCTAGAACATTGTTTTTTTGACTAAGGGGAAGAGTGATAGTAGTGTGCTATTTAAGTGTAAGGTTATCAGTGTAGAGAAAGAGAAGATGAGGGTTTTGTTATATTTAATAGTTAGCAGGGGCATAGATGGTGTGACTCTGTGTAGAGGTTCTTGAACTTTCCAATTTAGGAGTGCAAGAGAATCTCCTTTGATTGTTTAATTTCCAAGAAGCCATGGAGTAATTATAGTGATAGGCTTGAATATTATGTTGATATACATGTGAAATATTGAATTGTGAGACAATTGAATGCTTGATTAGAGATCTAGGTTAGTTGATTAAGGTGGTAAAAAGAATTTGTATTCTTGCGAATGAAAATTTCATGTTATTCTTAAACATAGGAAGATCATGCAGTTAGGCTTAGACTCTAGTAGTTAAATGTACCTTTATGATGATTACAAGTTGTAAATGATGAATTGTATATGCAAAAAGGGAATGTAGCTGAGTTGTGTTTCTAAGCTTAAAGAATTATATTCCTATCATTTAAGATGAAAATACACGTATTCCTATGTCCAACACACACTTATTTCATGTCAATTTCAGAGTGAATGGAACCTTCGGCCAGGCCCATGTTCCTATGATGTCCTTTGAATCTATACGTTGATTGATTCCATGACCTCACGTCTTTTCGTAGATTTATGTCAAGACCCTTATATCTTATAGTTCATTCTTATATGTCCTCCTCTCAATTAGGTATGAAGCTTCTCATGATTTCATGGTATGTATGAGCCACAAGAAAGTTGTTGAGTAAATTAGCACCATCTATTCCTTACTTGTAGAGATTCAATATGTGCTTAGCCATTATTCAAGGATGAATGATCCCAAGGAGGATTTAACACTCTAGAAGTTTCGACACATTCATATAGTTTCTTATGCCATTTTGAGATTAAAAATGAAGTTGTTTAATCTTTAAATCAATGAAAAAATATTTGGTATGAGTTAGGGGAATTAAATGGGAGTTTTCAAAATGAGAAATAGCTGGTGCACTACCCGGGGAGGCCACCGTGATGAGCTTCATGCCAGAACTATGACCAAACTCACAAGATGCAAGTTCTGAAGACTAGCATAGTGAAGAGCACACCATGTGGCAGATTTTCCAAATTAGGCCTTGTGCCATAAGGCTACCCCTGGTGTGATGGGCCCTGAACACAAGTCAAACCAATCTAAATAAAATTTCTCCCTAAATATCTTATTCTTAAGTATTTTAGTGAATATACTCATCATGCCACAATTCTGCACCCAAGGCACAACCATGAAATAACTGGCATTGTAGTTTGAATGGACTCTTGGAATGGCATTACTCTAAAATGATGAAATAACTGAAATTGAATGTGGAACATATAATATGAGTATCCTAGATAAATAAGACCATACTTATCAATAAAATGAAGATGGTTAGAAGACATCAATAGTACATATTCTTTTATCTAGTAAAGCCTCTAATACTAAAACATGAAAAGTAAATCGAGACAACATCCCTTGATACCATGAACTAACTAAATGTTCAAACTAGCTATAAAGTTGGAAGTAAGTTCTATTTCCTATATGATTGGAGAGCTCACCAAAGCTGGGTGATAGAGATACTGAACATTTAGTAGTGAGCCTAAAATGGATTACATGGATCTACATCATGAAAGAACATAGTAAAAAATGTAGTGAATACAACTGAATGTCTTGCATGAAAGACACATACATATATACATATATATATATATATATATATATATATATATATATATATACTAATATTATAAAGCTAAAAATCAAGCACGATAACAGGAGAGTAAAATCCTTTAAATAAGAGAAATGTCTAAATCATCAATCATGAGAAAACCTTTTAAAACAACTTAAATATGCTGAAAATCTAATGAGAATATGCTGACTAGAATATTTCATAAAATCTTCTTTCTTTAATACATGTATAATGAGATTATACATTCATAGGCTTGAATGAATCATAAAAACATAAACTTGTGGGCAATTCTTATAACCAATAACCATCATGTGAGCTCATGATAACCAATGTCTTGCCCATGTTGGGAGAGTGATCCTAAAACCTACAAAAGTATTGAACAAACTTAACTTATGTATGAAATTGAAGAAAAGTTAAGGTGAAGTCATGCAATCCAAAGTGGAGTTTTGTATTTTGAAAAACTATTTGGAAAATGGTAAGAGGCATCACCAAAACTTATAGAAACCCTAAAGAACCCAAGTACTGAAGGTAGATTTATTCCATCTGAACCAGCTTGGTGAATCGCCAAAGACTTCTGCGAGCTCAATCCTAATTCCAAAACTCAATGCGGTGGTAATTTCATAATTTATGTGCTCTAAAATTATCAAACTATAAATGGAACCTTTTAATTTTTAGACCCTCATTCACCTTTATCTATAGTTTTGAAGGTTTTTAATCAACTATCTAAGTTATGGTAAAGATTTAGCTGGTGAATATTCATATCATGGCTGATTTAGCTGATAATTTTGTTATATTCTCTATTTCTTTAATTATAAATTTAAAACCCCAATTCATAGGGATATGTGATGACTGAGTTTTAATATGTTAATATATTCTTGGATATTAGCTTTTTTCTTTTATAATTGTTTATTTGACGTGGATTCAACTATTTCTCTATTTTATAACTCATGTTTAGAGGTTGCAAGACTCTATTCAACCTTGAATACCTTATTTTGATAACAAAAAGAAAACATGGGTGAGGAGAATTTGTTGTTAAATACTTGAATCCCTTAAATTAATATCTGATTCAAGAGATAGATTTCTAATTTAAAGTGTTTCATTTATTGTATGTTTTTCCATTGTTTAAATTTGCATTATTTTTTGTTTATTTTTTTGCTTTAAGTGAAACATGAGACAAAATTATAGCGACACCATAAGTTTTGGAGGAAAATTTGAGAATGAAGATCATTTGAGTGATGCTGGATGAGAAAGTGCTATTCACCTACCACCCAATGTGGGAAATGTGGTCTTTTATGTTATAAGAACTATGCTCCATGTATTTCAAATGAAGGGATTATTTGGTGGTCAAAGTAATGAATATGCAAATAACCACCATAAGAACTTTATTAATATTTCAATCTTTCCAATATAGCAAACATCACTCAAGAGTTCATCCAAATGCGGCTATTTCCTTTTTCCTTGATGGTAGAAGCTATCACTTAGCTTGGAGAGTGACCTGTGCGGTCAATTACTTCTTAGAATGAGCTCAAGGAGGTATTGCTTGACTGCTTTCTTCCTTCTTCTCAAAAGCTTTAACTTCTAGATGATATCACTAATTTCCATCAGTTGAGTGGTGAGTATCTTCATGAGGCATGACTTTATTTCAAGAAGGAATCACTTCAATGGCTGATACATGGACACCTTGTAAATGTGTTACTTACTATAAACATTCTATTGCTTCTTTGATTCACTAAACAAAATAGCAGAAAAATCTTATCATTGGGTCTTTAATAAGTTAAACTTTTTTGATAGCATCTGATTTACTTAATAGAATGACAAAACCCAACCATGCTTTGCATACTCAGGAGGGAGAGGTAACATTTTTTACTCCCTCCTTCTTACTAGTACCAAAAAGAAAAATAATAACCTAATGGATCTTCTCACTAATCATGTCATGGGTTCGGGTCCTAAAAGTATAAATACTTTTTGTACTAGAGGAACTCAACATTACGGGGATGATAACTTTGATTCTACATATGATGAAGAAGTTCAATTCTTGACTAATCAAGTGGGGGAAGGGGGAGTTCTTCACATACCTACCAAAGGCAAGGCGGGAACTAAGGTTGGAACAATGATAGAGATTGAAATTAGAAGGATAAGAATCAAGAATAAACTTATTGAGACTATGATAGGGACTTTAATGATTGAAGATATCAGAGATATAGTTATGATAATAAATATCAATATATTTCTCTATATGACAAACCAAAAGCAAAGAAGAAAACATCAATACCGTAAGTCATAGAACAGAGGATATGCTTGTTCATATTCTAAAATTAGGTTAAGAGGTAGGATAAATGTAATGATTCTCTAGGTTATTTTCTAATTTTCCACACCTTTTTGCTATTTAGATATTTCCTATATCTTCCCCAATTCATATTTTGACTTACTGGAGTTGACAGTTCAGTTACCGGGCAATTTATTTATTTTTTCGATCCAATTTTCTATTTTGAAGTCTTTGCTGGTAAGTATTAGCTATCATGTGTAAACTTTAGTTTAAGAACCTCATATGGAAATTTTGATAGTTCCATCATATCTCGAATATCAATTTTAGGCTAGAGGGACCTTTTGTTTAGGTCCCAAGGTTTGTAGACTCATTTTGGGCTATTGGTCAAATTTTAGTAAAAATGGCCCTTGGGTATGGGGAACATATTTCATCAAAACAACTCTATATGGAAATTTTGATGGCTCCATTAAGTCTGGAATGCTAAATTTGATAGGGTATCATAGTTCATTTGCATTTACTAGATTCAAAATAAATCTCGCGGGGTCGATGGGAAGTTGGCAAAATCCAAGTTCAGCTGGTAGATGGACTCAACTTGTGCATCTACTAAAGTGGACCTTTGATCACTTTAGGGGAAAGCTGCTTTAGTGTCTAAGTGTTTGCTTTAGTAGCCAAGGCTTGCCTTGCCTTATTCACTTTAGAGAAACCCTTACCGCTAATGCAGATGTCACTTAAGCGTTATCTTGTCTGCTTTAACAGAGAGTGACCTAGGCCAGGGATTGCTTGAGCGGTACTATGCCTCTTTAGCAGTGATCACTTAAGTAGTCAAGTGGATACTTAAGCAGTACCTGGGAGGGCAGTTATTTTAGCCCTTTCTCAATTTTATCTCATTTCTCACAAGTCTCAAGAGACAAAAATCCCTAAAGAGTGTGAAAAATTGGGTGAGTGATCTTTGGGTGATCGTGCAGTGTTGGTGAGCTCGAAATAATGATTTCCTTCTCTAAAACCATGTAAGTCTCTATCTAATTCTTGGTTTGATTCTCAAATTTAGTCATAAATCCCTAGCTTCTTGATGGCTTAATTTTGGTATCATTTGAGCTCAGAATTTTCCTATTCTCATGGGCAAATAATCCTTAGGCATAGAGGGACATGTTGATGGTTTTAAAAGTGTAATTCCACAAGCGGGCCCCATATGGGACTTAGACTTAATTTTGGACCCAAATCATAAAATGCAATATGAGTATCATTATTCAAGTATTAATATGTAGATTACTATATTGATAGCATGGCGCTATGCAGAGCTTTTCAGAAGGGGAAATCTCCAATTTAGTGAACTTTATCTGTCCTTCATTGGTGTCCAGATAGGCATATTACCCTTCTCTTATATTCAGATTAATTATAATATTGGTATACTATTATGCTAGTTTTGTATTTGTAATTATGACTTGGGGGTATATTTAGCGAATAGATGATTTAGCTGGTTACAGAACCGTATTAGGCGTACTTGGCTTAGCTACCCATTCCTTAGGTTGAATTGTTATGTTAGGATGCAGTGAAGCTTATTTAGTACTTTGTAGGGTGATTTGGAACCTTAGCCTAGTTTGGGATAGTAATTGGGATTTTCAAGGTTAAAAGTGGGCCCTTCTTGCACACCTTAGGTCAAGATTACTATTAGTTCCTTGTAGTCTCAATAAGCCTTCTTATGTTACCTTATTTATATTCTAGAGCCGAAGGAGTATTTGGGCAATTATGACTTATTCTATATTGGCACTTGGGTGATATTAAAACTAGTTCAACTCCAGCCAATTATAGTATAAGATTGGTGCAAGTCTAGGAATTAATAATATTACTTTCAGTTAAAGTTCAATGTTTATGAGATTCTTCTCGGTTTAAGTTCCGCATAAGAGATACTCTTTTCTAGTTTGAGTCTGACATTAAAAGGTTATTTATGATGGTTATGGGAATGGTCCGAGTTCGGTGTTTATGGTATGGAAAGATCCATGGTGATGGTTTCGAGAGTTTGGTTATTTGGGATACTTACGATCATTACTCCTCCCTCATTGCATTCTCTGAGCTTATGGGGTATTGCATTGGATTATTTACTTTTTTTTTGCATTTTTTAAGCTTATGGGGCCTCAGTTATAATACATAGTTAAATTCTCTTAATATTCTATATGTGATTGTTTACATTCAGTGTATGGAGCATTATTGTAACACCCTAAAATCTTATCCTGAGACATCACACAGTGCTTAAGGCTATAAGTAGCCCTAAGATAACCCTTTTAGCCTGCTAATACTTCTAACACTTACTTCAAGATAAATAAACCAAGCAATATTCACATATTATGCCAAATATGGATTGAAATAACTGAAAAACATAATCTGAATGTCAAATACTTAGAACAGTCTGGAAAACTTCAACCACTAGTTTAGTCCGACAAGACTCTACTTACTAATAAACTAGAGAGTCATTGGGACAATCCCCCAACTGACACGACTGACTGAAAGCAATAATAACTGATATCAAAACTAGAAGTCTGGGAAAATTGGTCCTCGAACCATAAGGACTCACTAACCGCGGAATGTAGACAAGGTACTAGGAGATCACGGTCATGGTTGAGACTGAGTACCTGAACCTACATTATGAGATAATGTAGCACATAAACGTATATGTGGATCTGTACTTTGAGGATGTACTGAGTATATAGGGGTGTATACAATAATTAAACATTATCATCAATCTTTATAGAAAACATGCATGCTGATATACATGATTCACATAGCTTGAATAAAACTGAAATATATCATAATGAAGCAGGCATCATAATCCAATGAGTCATCATACTTAGTTCAAAAATTTGTATTCTCCTCTCATCATTAAAGCTTGTAAGCACAAAGTAATCATAACAATAATAGCCTTTTAAAACTTAAACTTTTATCTTAAGGAGAATAATGGACTTCTTTAAAACTTTAAAGACTCAAAGACTAAGGATTTAGGACTTTGGGAAAACTTTTACACTTTAAGACCTTGGAATACCATGGGAAACATGGGAGTCAATGACTTAGGACACTTGGGAGTTTCTTCTCACCGATATAAACCATATGAGCAACATGGAGTCCAACATCTTACCCACGTTGGGGAAAGTTGTTCTATCCTTGCATTGGAATAGAACCTTAACTTTAGTGATCACTATCTTAACCCACATGGGGTAAATCAAATCCTACGGTGGCTCGTAGTTCTAGGGCATGAAACCTTGGAATCAAGTCCAACTCGGTGCTAAATACTACTCCCATACTTAGGCTCAGAACTTTTTAGGAAAATCTACTTTAAATAATACTAGAATGTGTAATGGAAGCTAACTATGCTTCGCTTTGATTTAAATCATAGATAAAAATGGATTCTTATCTTAGCTTAGGATCAAAGATCAACCTTCTTTATAATCAAAGTACTTGCTTGTTTAAATCATGCTAACACATTATTTTCAAGCAACATCACAACTCATACTTGACTTAGAGCATATGTACATACTCAAATAATCATAATTTCGTAATGAAGCTGAAATCTTGACTTCAACCTTGGGAACACTCAAAAACATCAATTCATGGTAGGGATGTGCAATTCATTGCATAATTTCTCAAATTCAAATATAAATAAGTGAAATAACATGCAATTTCAAGACTTGAACAATTTATAAATTCATAACCTCAAAGTAAAGTAAATTGGGCAAAATCCACTTGCAAAAACATGAAATTCCTTAATAAAAATCAAACATTGGGCACAAGAATGGAAGAAGTGTTCTTGTTCAAATCCCACATACCTTAAATTAGAAGCTTTGAATGAACTCTTGACTTTGGGATTCTATTCGAACTTCTAATAGGTGATTCTTGAAGCTCTCAGTTTTGGGATTCTGAATCTTGAATCAATTTCAAAAAATGACAATTAAATTTTGAGTTCTCTTGGGTTTTGGGTTGAAACCCTAGGATGAGTTCTTGATGGAAATTGATAAAAGTGTATGTCTTTTGGTGTCTTAGGGATTAAATCCTGTGTTAAAGATGAAGAGGGATGGGGAAATGACTAAATTTCTCCCTAGGATGCGGATTTTAAAAGCTAAAAAATAATTGGGCATCGACGTTGTAGGCAACGCGATGCGTCATGGGCATCGATACAATATTCAATGCATCGCGCCATCATTGCATTAAGCCTCAGTACTTTTCCTGCACAAAAATTGACCAACACGATGGGCGATGCGGCATGCCAAGATTGTTTTGGTCCACTATTTTGGGACACCGAACGAGGTCTAAGTACAATTTGAAAAATCTGAAACTTGTCCGGACATACCTATTCACCTCCCGAATCATGAATTAGCTAAAATATCAACTATTCAAGGTTGGAAAGGTTGCAAAATAATTCTTCAAAGTTTGAAGGCACTAAAAATGAACTATGTCCCACACTTAGTCAAATTATAAGTATAAAGGCCTTAATTTACATGCTCTAAAGGCTTAGACTATGAGGAAACTTTGTGGGGTGTTACAATTATTCTAGGTTTTCCCTTTTTTCTTGACTTAGCTTATTATCTCACATCTTATTATACTAATAGTATGATTTAGCTTAGTCAACTGATGGTGCCTATCGAGTACTCGTTGTCTTGGTACTCATATTATACTTTTGTATCCTTTTCTGGTGTAGATCCAAGTTCTATATATTACCATTGACACTATTTTAGTATGGATTATAGTTTAGAGATTGGGTGAGCTCTTAGAGCTAGAGTTGACTTTCTCTCCATCTTCTATTTTGGATGGTCTTTCATTGCGAGACTATTGTACATTTGACATTTATAATACTCTTATATGTCTTAAGTAATGCTATTACCCTTATATTTAGGGCTTGTAATCAAATTACTTGTACAATTTTGATATTTATACCATTTTCACCAACTTTCTTATTACTTGCAGTTCTAGGCTATAGTTTGGCTTGCCTACTAGTGCGGTAAAGTAGTTGCCATCATAACTCGTTAAATAGGATCTTGAAAAATTGGTATTAGAGTCTAGGTTCACTAGTATTGTTGGTACAAATGCAAGTGTCTAGTAGTCTCACAGATCATAATGATAATTCCCATTTGTTATCATCGGGAGGCTATAGGACATTCTTAGGAGATCTTTACTTTTTTCTCTTATGTCACGATAAAAGTCTTTGTTAGTTTCTAAAATTCTATTGGTTTCACTATTTTATAGATGGCTAAAATGCGAGCTATTACTGCTATAGATAAGGATCCTATATCTATGAATAGGGATCCTACCAAAGATGTGGATGACCCAAAGGTCGGAAGCAAGAGAGATAGGCAACCCAACTAAAGATTCGAATAGGAAGCCTTCACTAGACTCGATCCTTTCTCCTATGCTAAAGATTTCGTTACCCTATTGAGTGGTGGGCCAAGGAAAAGCCTAGGCTCCATAGGGGTTTATTTCCTTATTATTTATCAGAGATTCTTTGGTTCAACTATTGTGTTTGTTTAGAACTGCACCATTTGATGGTGCTCCGTCTATGGATTAGGGTGGTACTAAGGCAAAGTCACAAGTTATAATTGTAGCCCCCAGAGTTATGATCTCTCCAGCATCGATGGTTGTTCAACCTTTAGGCACTAGCCTTTTATGTCTGTTGAGTAGAAGATGTTGGGTAGATTTCTGTGATTAACTATACTTAAGTATTCTGGGGCACTGATCGAGGGTGCATTAAAGTTCTTGACTATTTGTGAGGATAGGATCTATAATTTGGGCCTAGCATAGACTTGCGGCATTAAATAAACTACTTTTTAGTTGGATATGGTAGCTTGACATTGGTTGAGAGGTTATCTTGATTCTAGGTTAGTTGGATATTTTCTTTGACATAGACATAGTTGTTTGAGGTTTTCTTTGAGAAGTATATGCCTCAAAGCCTTAGATATTATTTGAGGGATTATTTCTTGAGATTAGAGCAGGGTTCTATGACCTTCTTATAGTATGAGGCTCAATTTCATGAGTTGGACAAGCATGCTACATCTATCTTGTTGTCTGAGTATAAGAAGATTTGATATTTTATTTGGGTACCAAGACTTTCTATTTGCATGGATACACAAAGCTTGGTTGTTGCCGATAGATATTTTATTGAGCTTTTTGATCATGCTCAAATTATGGAGGAGATGCATCATAAGGCCCAAGGGGCAATGATAAGAGGCTGCATTATCAAGGTAATTTCAGTGGGAGCCGAAGTGGATCAAGGTTCAGAGGCAGAGATTCTCAGGGTAGTTACCTTCCATGATAATCTTATTAGTATTATAGTTAATTTAGTAGACCCATTTATTCTGTACATCAACTTACTAATGGGAGCCAGCCCAACTACAGTGATTATCCTGGCCACAGTAATCATTAAACTTTGATAGATACATATTATGGGTTTTCTAGCCGAGGCGCCTATTCTAGGCTAGCTAGTTTTCTAGATATAGTGTAGTGCTTGGGAGTGTTATTAATGTGGGTCCTTTGACCATTTCTCTAGAGAGTATCCTCGATATGAGGAAATTATGCTAGTAGCACAGGCTATTTTGCTAATTAGGGCAGTGCTACCCCTAGATAGAAGTGAGATATAGGGTCATCTAAGTAGCCCCTAAGGTGCTCATAGAGGTCCTCAAGTAGGGAATATATGTTATCGATCATGCACCTATCTAGGTGGCATGTGATGTTATTTTATACTATGCTTGATAAATCAGAAGTAGAGTCTTCATATGCTATTATTATAAGTACGATCTTAGTTCCCACCAACCGGTTTTTATTTTATTTGATCTAGTATCCCCTTATTTATATGTGTCTACTTATTATACACCATAGTTAGAGTTATCTTCAAGTCTTTAACTGTGCCATTATGTGTATCTACTCCCGTAGGTGATTCTATAATAGTGGATCGAGTTTATAGATTATGTGTTGTGATTGTTTTAGAGTTTGTTGATCAGGATGATCTTATTGTATTACATATGGTGAACTTTGATATGATTTTAGGCATGGATAGGTTATCACCCTATCATGCAGTCTTGGACTATTTCGCCAAGACCGTTACCTTAGCCATGCTCGATATACCCCCGATTATGTGGTAGAGATCTATTAGCGATGTGTCGATGGGGATTATGTAATGACCTAATAATTTGATAAAATATGTGATGTTGTGTGATTTAACTATTTTACCCCTTCACATAGTTGCATTATGGTATTTCTGAAATGTGGGGATGAATAGCACGATTACCGATGTATTTTAATGACATTTATATGATATAGTGGTTTTTGGTGGCTTTGAGAGCCTTATTATAGACTTTTGTAGTTATCTTTTGATCTTTGCTATGGATGGATGAACGAACAAAGCCAGTATATCCAAAATGTTAATTTTAGCATGATGATATTGAAGCATCTCGGGTTTGGACCCTTCAAAAATTTCCTAGAATGCCATACTTTGGACCCAATACAACTCATGGTACGAGCCGTATGCTGAGGTACGAGTGGTGAAGTCCTATTGTAAGCTGATTAGTATTAGTTAGTGGGATGGGCTTGGTCATTGGAATGGATACGACTTAGCGGTGAGTGTCATATGGTTGTGTATGACTTGTATAGGTGACTCATAAGGTGGACAATGTTTGATCCTTCTGGTGTTACATTCTGCCAGGGATACAGATCATGGATATGGATCATATACTGAGGTTATGAGTTAGGTGGATGAGTCATATACTATATAATGTCTGATCAATGGTTAAGATTTGGCTATGATCGGGTGGGTATCAACCGTAAGGTAGGTTACGACTCGTAAGGAGGTCAGTCGTGACCCTGTGTCAGTTTTTTATGGGTTTTAAGTGGGGGTGTTCTGGATATTTTTCTATTTACCCTAATAAGGACCCATTACTTCTAATATACTTAGGAGGTTATTTACCCTATTATTTTACTCTTAAACACTTAGAAACTCTGCCTAAACATATCATAATTCTCTTAAGAGCTTTTGGGACAAAGATCTAGGGTCTCAACCAAGGGATTACATTAGGGCATGCCAGAGTGAATTCTTTCCATAAATTTTCTTGTTTTAAGGTATGATTCTCTTCCCTAATTGTAATTTCAATTCAAGGCATGGTTACATGGTTGATTTCATGGTTTTTCTCTTGTATGATTATAGCTTTCAACTATTGATTTTGGGATTTTGATATTAAATGCTTGGTTATGATTTCCTATGGTTTTAATTAGTTTTTCTATGCATTAACGGTGGTTTTGGACAATTGAATTACATAGTCATAGTTTAATGGTAAATCAATTTGGTTTGGTTATATTATGCCCCCAAGGTATTTGATAAAACACTTATAAAGATATGTTCATTGCATTGGCTTATTTTAATGGAATCCATGCTTGTTTTCAGCTTATGCATGAAAACTTAAATGTTTTTAAATAGTTTACAAAGGTTAATGGCTAATTGGTAATGCTTGTGGAGAACATGGTAGTCTCCCAAGAGGTTTAATATGGCTAATGATAGGGCACTTGAATGTCCCCTTAATCTAAATGGTTTTGCTATGGATAATGCTTGTAAGTATGGTGGTATGACTATATCACTGGTTTATTAAATAGCCTTATTTAATAAATGGATAATTGGATTATTTATTAATGGTTTTAATTGGGCATTAATGGCACGTGGAAGGTGGCGGTCCCGGGGGAATCAAAAGTGAAAACTCATATTTGCCGATATGAGAGGTCTTCGATGGACACATACGAGTGTTGCATTTATATTAGAAGGAAGTACTAGTCATCCCAATAATATTGACTGGTCATATGGCTATATGCACTAGGACCCTTTCAGCAGGGGGATCTGAACCTATATGACCCGTGGGTGGTAGGACGGCTAAGCTACACAACCCAGGTAAATGTTTTAAATGGTATATTAAATCCGGTCCCTTTTCCCAGCACTTATATATATGTATGGTTGTTTGCTTTGGATGGTTTTCACTTGGTTTTGATAACTTTCATTACTTTATCCTTATCCCAAGTTTCATGCTAGTTTTCACCCACTAACCCATGTACTGGCGGCTGTATACCTACGCTATGCAGGAACTGGCCGTTCGACTCCTCCTTCATAGAAATTGATTCGGGGACTACTTCTTGGACGGAAGTGGTGAGCTTCTATCCTTTTGGATGGCATCATTTTAGGTTGGACATTCTTAGACATTTTAATTTCTTTCTGGATATTGGTTTTGGCAATAGTTGGGGGCATGTCCCAACCAGATATTTGTGTTCTTTTGGATAGAGGCTTTGTGGTACTTCTGGGGGTTGGTATAGGCAACATTGGTATTGGTGTCAGCCTTAGTATTAGCATTGGTTTTAGGGCTAACATCATTGGATGATAGTGTTGGTTGTTCCATCGTACTACATTTTGGGTTTGATTATCAAATTATGTTTGATATTTTCTAAATAATTTAGTATGAAATAGATGGTTGATTTGGCATGGTTAGAGTCGGTTGGGTCGGTCATGGCTATGATCCTATCCTAGATTCTTTATGATAGCATTACACAATCTTGTTTTTTGCTTGAAATTTAGAAAATCAAAGGCTGTATAAGTTGGTTGGGTTAGGTTAAGGGAGCAGTCCCCGGTCCTGGTTTGACTTGGGATGCCCATTATGATAAGGCCCCGGTACGGGCTATGTCAAGTTGGTATCAGAGCCTAGGTTAATGGTTAATTTATAGTCCATAAAGCTATGTCGATTAGAGTCTCTTTTAGGGGTGTTTAGCGCGCCACACTCATAAGGGAGAGATTGCAAGACATTTAGGAATATTTCACTTTATTGGCATTCTTTCTTTAATCTTGACTTCTCAGTCCTGGGATTTTCTCTAATCCTTGTTTGTTCATCTTTCAGATCATGCCTCCTAGATATGGAACACAAGGAAATTCTTCTTCCCCATCTAAAATTTATGCTGAGGGAGCACGTTATACTCTCGTGGTTCATCTTTAATCTAATGGTCCTATTTTTGATTGTACCAGAGTTCCTCCTATTCACCCTACTGCTCCTCATGTCCCTCAAGCAAATATAACGAATGTGGAGTTTTTTCAATCTATCCATACTATTGCCCAATTGGTTGCTGCTCAGACCGAGCAAGGTACTACTAGCATTGTATCTGTTGAGGCCTCTAGGCTTGGACAGTTTATAAAGATGGGTCCTCCGACTTTTATGGGAGTGAAGGTGGAGGAAGACCCTCAAGGCTTTCTTGATGAGATGGAGAAGATCTTTTGGGTAATGAGAGCTACTAATGTGGAAGGAGTAAACTTGTAATTTATCAGCTCCAAGAGGTTTCTTATCTGTGGTATGAGGAGTGGGATAAAGATAAGGGTGATGTAGAAAAGGATGGTTTGTGGGAGGCCTTTTCTAATGCCTTCATGGATCGATTCTTTCCTCAAGAGTTAAGGGAAGCTAAGATAGAGGAGTTTGTGAACCTTAGGCAAAGGAGAATTTTTGTGAAGGAGTATGCTTTGAAGTTCCATCAGTTGTGAAGGTATGCTCTGGATTTGGTGGCCGACACGAGGTCAAGAATGAAGTAGTTCGCTTCTGAGCTGAACAACGATCTGATTCTGGAGAGCAAGACTGTTTTGCTCTTGAAGGATATGGATATGTCAAGGATGAATATTCATATGCATCAAGTTGAGGATGTGAAGAGAAGATAGGAAAAATATGGAGACAAGCAGGGTAAGCGGGGCAGGTTTTTTGATCAGGTAGGTGCCCAGTCTCAGGGTGGTCGAGATAGTGGGAAGTGGTAGAAAAAGAAGTGGGGGATTTGAAAGTGCCCAAGAGCACACGCAAGTGTACGTGGTCTACGAAGTAATATAGTGGCCTTCAAGAAAATTGAATATCAATCCCATATGGACTTGTTCTAAGCAATTACTCAATTCTAGTTCAACAATTGAGATAAAGTAACCAAGAGAGTTTTAGAGTTATAAACTAAAAGTAAAGTAACTAATGCGGAAAAGTAAAGAATCTGTATGGTCAATGGTTATAGATCTAGGTTTAAGGATTACGAACAATCATACAACACTAGTGAACTTCATTCGTTAAATTGCTTATCTTAGTTATTGATTCGTAGGGTTTATAGCATGATCATGGTCACCCGACCTCTAATCGTCTACCTAACTTGGACATTACAACTAGATCATTGAGCAGAGATGTAATAATACAATTAAAAGCGTAAAGTAATCAACCTACATATGAACCAAACAAGGCTTCTAGGTATATCCTTATCCTAGATGCAAATTCAAATTCCTTATTTTATAAAGGAATAAGAACCTTGTTCTATCTACCCCACGTTCTATCTTCCTATTCCCCCTCCCGAGATCACAAGGTAGAAAATAATATATTCTAAGAGGCATGAATCCTTAAAATAGTTATAACAATGGTAAATAAACAACCATAATTATAATCAGTTCAATAAACTTAATTCAAAATGAAAGTAATCATAATCTTGGCCTTAACCCCAGAAAGGGGGAGTTTAGCCGCTAATCGACATAATCATGATCCAAAAACCTGAATACATAATCAAAGCAATTAAAAACATAAGGATTAAGAATAAAAACCCTAAAAACGATATGCAGCAGCTTCATCTCATCCAAGAATAATCCAAAGGTGATTTGCAAAACGTAACAAATCCTATTAATAGTAGAGGGTAATTTGCTGTTGGTGGGAACAATGACGCTCCACATTGGTTATAGCATTAAAGGAGTCGTGGTTCACACATAATTCACATTGATTCACTGTTTTGGATCCATTCTTAATATTTTGGTGTGTTTCATGCGCCCATTGGTCAATCCCAAGGTCCTCCACGCGCCTTGGACATTCTAGGTATCCAAATTGCGTCAAGTTGTGTATTGTTCTTTCGTTGATACATTTCAAGACTTTTTGAGTTGTATCCACTTGGTTTGAAGCTTGCATCCATTCAATAATCATCCTATAGAATTAAACACAACAATTTAGAGCTTAAAGCAACACAACATCCAACACGGTGAACTAGAAACTCAAGCTAAGACTAGGCTTCATTCACTTAGATCTTTTACTTATTGTTTTGACCCTTGGCTTGATCCAATTGAACTTTGAACATTATATACGATTTTTTACATATATAAATACACTATTAAACTATTTGGAACTCATTTAACACATTTGAATGCATCAGGATACACTAGACAAGTACCAAGCTCAAGCTAGTAACAGTAGTTTCCTCAATTGATCTCTAAGTAACCTATTTAAGTACAAACTTGTTTGGAATAAAAATTGAACATTGTAAACATACACTTGAACAATTATATGATTATTTATATCATAATAAACACATTAAGAACACAAATCATCCTCAAAACAAGGCTAAATAAGCTAAGATAACAATCCTAAAGTGTTTAAAACCATCTCGGATCATCACCCCACACTTAAACCCTTTTTCGTCCTCGAACAACTCTTTACTCTACGCATCATAAGATGAGGTAACTCTACACTTATGCTACTACAAAGAAACTCAATCTAGTACTACAATAACTACACAGACTACAAGTTTCTATACTAAGCATGTTATGTAAACAAGTGAAAGCTCAAGAATCCCTACTTCAAAACATCCTTGCCTCAAGAATTGACTCAACACGCGGCAAACTCATTCAATATTGTTCAATACAAGACATCATATAAATCACCCACGCTTATCACACATACGCCCTTCACATAAAGAGATTTACCAAAAATCACTCACAATAATGTAATTTATAACAAAATAAGTACAAGGATCAAATTTCGTTCACTCTCACAAAAGAATTCACAAGTTACAAATGATGAACCATATGCTCACCCTTAGTATAGTGCTCCACTAATATCAAAATGATAAAGCTTAGGATCAAATATGTCTTTCAAGGCTGTAATGTAGGCTAAGGGATAGGTAGGAACTATTTTGGCCAAGAATAGTGACTATCTTCCCTAAGTGCTTTAATGTATCACCTTATACACTTGAGACTAATTTCTAACAACCAATTCACACCTTTACTACCTTTTCACATCTTTTATTTTTACCCCATCTCATTAAGTTCATCCTCATATAATATGGTGGGAGGATTTTCTATTTAATCATGATTTAATTTTAGCACAATTTTTCTTTTTCACTCCCTACCACAACATATCAATTTTTACATCAATAACTATTACTTTGGGGCTTCAATTTCACCCTTTTTCCTCTTATTTTTCAAACTCCTTACTCAATAAATTTCACACTAAGCGCCTAGTAGCTTTGGATTAAATTAAAGTCTATCAAAGAAGGGATTAGGCAACATATAAGTCTTCCAAAGAACAAGCTAAAGGCTCAACGAGGCTGACTTAGATTATGTACAATGGTAGGTCAAAATATGTATCAAACAAGGCTATTAAAGAAATGCCTAAATCCTCTCCTAAACCCATATTCTTTATTTCATTTTGCACACACACTGGATAAGTTCTAGCATTAATTGAAAAAAGGAATATACAAAACCTTACACATATATAGCACATGCTCAACTTTAAATAGGATCATCATAGACTCTTAACCAAAAAATAGCATGAATTCCAATTAATCTAACAAGTACATGAGTCATAAACATTAGCCTGAGAGTCTTAATAGTAGCAATTCACACAATCAACGCACTTTTTACCATAAAATAACTTGAATCATGTAATAAACTATAACACCAGCAAGAACATCTTACTTATTCCTAATACAAAAAATTTTAAATTTACCAAAAAAATGGGAATTTCCCCACCCCACACTTAAAAATCTACTTTATCGCTAAAGTATACTTTAAAAGTAGAGATAGAAAAACTCCTTGATGCCTCTAGGCCTAGATAGTATCATCTTTATACATCAACGGGGTTCGGGCACCCCACACTTAGTCTTCTCTATGCTCCTTAGCTCAAGTTTTCGATACTCAAACTTTCCATCAACTTGTGGCTCCAAAAAAAGACAAAAACTATGTGAAGTAAAAAAAAAAACTAAAAGCACTAAAAATAAAACATACCTACTTAACATGGATTGTCTCCCAAGAAGTGCCTAATTTAGTGTTTCGGCATGACCCATATCAAATTTTTCCTACACCTTGAGGATATGAATTTCACCCCAACATTGCATAAATATTTTTGACCCTCTCATATAGAGGTGGTACAAAGATTAAGGAACCGAGTAATGGATGGTGCATGGTAAACCAGTTAGCCTTAAAGTAAGGTGTGTTTTTATATTGCTTGTCTAGTGCAAAATTAAGAATATAGGATTCTTATTCCTCATCTTTAGACTCTCCCACTATTTTAGATGATTCCACAGACAATACATCATCTAAACATAATGTTGAAAAGTTCTTTGAGTAAGGAAGAACTAATCCCACTTCAAAATTTACACAATCTACTACATATTCACTTTTATTCACCTTCTCAATTTTATTCTGAAGGGTAAGATGACAGTTGAATGCCTGAAATTCTTGTGTTTTTATCTGCCACTATGGAGATGGTGGTGGTGGTATCTCCTTAATATGTCCAACAACTACATGTTTTGAGTACTCAAAGTTCCTCAAATTATCAACAACTTTGTCTGCAACTGGTTGGGGAGTTAACTCTACATCTACCTCCTTAGTTGACTTTTGAGCATTACCCCCAAACATGACTGAATTGGGATTAAAACCATACATATCTGTAGAATGATACATATTGCCACAAATCACACACCAACTTGTGGTCTATTCCACAGGTCACAATAAGCAGGTCACCTCCAAATACTTGGATCAAAGTTTATACAAAAAACCTCGTGGTGGGGTCCTCCATAAAAATAATAGGAATACACATTTCTTAAAAACCATCTATCCTAGATTGATATCTCAAGAAGAGTGTGAGAAATAAAAAAGAATAAAGAAACTAAAAATAAAAATTACTAAACTATGTACAACTCAATATATCTAAACTGAAAAAAAGATAGTTGCCTATTTACAAGTCCCTGGCAACGACGCTAAAAACTTGACAGTTCCCAAGTGCACACGCAAGTGTAAGTGGTCTACCAAGTAATATAGTGGCCTTCAAAAAATCTGAATATCAATCCCATAGGGACTTGTTCTAAACAACTACTCAATTCTAGTTCAACAATTGAGATAAAGTAATCAAGAGAGTTTTAGAGTTATAAACTTAAAGTAAGGTAAATAATGAAGAAAAGTAAGGACTTTGGTTATTCTATAGATAGAGACCCAGGTTTAAGGCTTACGAACAATCATACTACATCATTGAACTTCATTCGTTAGATTGCTTATCTTGGTTATTGATTTGTAGGGTTTATCGTATGATCATGGTCTCCCAACCTCTAATCATCTACCTAACTTGGACATTATAACTACATCATTGAGTGGAAGTGTAATAATTTAATTTAGAGAGTAAAGTTATTATCCTATATATGAACCAAACAAGGATTCTAGGTGTATCCCTATCCTAGTTGCTTATTCAAATTCCTTATATTATAAAAAAATAAGACCTTGTTCTATCTTCCTATTCCCCCTCCCAAGATCACAACGTTGATAATGAATATATTATAAGGGCCATGAATCCTTAAAATAGTTATAACAAGTATAAGTAAATAGCCATAATGATAAGAAATTCAAAAAAATTAATTCGAATCAAAAGTAGTCATGATCTTGGCCTTAACCCCGGGGAGGGGGTATCTAGCTGCTAATTAACATAATTATGATCCAAAAACTTGAATACATAATCAAAGTAATTAAAAAGCTAAATTTAAGAATAAAAACCCTAAAAATGAAGTGTAGAAACCTTCTTTCATCCAAGAATAATCCAAAAGTGATTTACAAAACATACCGAATCCTATTTATAGCAGAAGGTAATTTGCAGTTGGTAGGAACAGTGATGCACCACATTGGTTATCGTATTGAATGAGTGGTGTGTCATGCCCAATTCATATTGGTTCACTATTTTGGATCCCTTATTAATATTTTGGTGTGTTTCACTGACCTATTGGCCAATCCCAAGGTCCTCCACGCATCCTAGACATTCCAGGTATCCAAATTGCATCAAGTTGTGTATTATAATTTTGTTAATCCATTCCAAGAATTTTTGAGTTGTATCCACTTGATTTAAAGCTTTTATATCCTTTATATATCATCATAATCCATTAAAAAAGAATCCTATAGAATTAAACAAAACAATTTAGAGCTCAAAATAACACAATATCCAAGATAGTGAACTAGAAACTCGAGCAAAGACTAGGCTTTATTCACTTTGATCTTTAACTTATTGTTTTGACCCTTGGCTTGATCAAATTGAACTTTTCTCATTATATACAAGTTTTTCCATATATAAATACACTATTAAACCATTTTGAACTCATTTAACATATTAGAATCCATTGAGATAGACTAGACAAGCACCTAGCTCAAGCTAGTAACACTAGTTTCTTCAATTGAACTCTAAGTAACCTACTTAAGTACAAACTTGTTTGGAATACACATTGAACATTGTAAAACACATACTTGGACACTTAGATTCTTATTTCTATTATAATCAACACATTAAGTACATAAATATTACTCAAAACAAGGCTAAATAAGCTAACATAACAATCTGAAAGTATATAAAACCACCTCAGATCAGGAGTTCTAGTTCCTTCTTTATTGCCAGTGCTCCTTACCCTCAGTAGTCGGTCAATAGGCATTATCATGGGTGTGATAATTCTCTGGCGCAGAGAGCCCAATCTCACGTAAGCATAGGTTGGTTTATTTCTTTGTTTACTCCTTATAGATTTTGCGGTAGTCCTCATCGGGGATTCTATGAGGAGAGATGGGATAAGTGATTCAAGTGGACAAGTAGGCCATCAGCTTAGGGATTGTCCATTTAATAAGGTTGCTATGGGGGCGAATAAGAATCTAATGGCTTCATCTTCTGTTCCTACACCCGGTGATATGGAATCTGCTTATGTTACTACTCCTGGTTATAGAGCTATTTGGTATAGGTTGTTTGATTTGGCATTCCATTAGGAATCTGAGGCATCGCCTGATGTTGTTATCAATATGTTACAATTTTTCTTTTCTGACATATATTGTTTGTTTGATTTAGGTTCTACACTTTCCTACGTGACTCCTTATATAGATGTGTCTTTTGGTTTTAATCCAAAGATTATTTTGAATCCGATTTCTATCTCTACCTTAGTAAAAGATCTGGTCATTACTAAATGGGCCTATAGGTGGTATGTGTTATCTGTGAGTAGTAGACAGACTTCAGCAAATCTGTTTGAGTTGGGTATAGTAGATTTTGATATAATCTTGGGCATGGATTGGTTGTTTTATTGTTATGCAAATTTGGATTGTCAAACTCGTAAGGTTATCTTAGGTTCCCTTGTGATCCAAAAATAAAATGGGAAGGTTGTTTCTTAGCACCAAGAGGGAAGTTTATTTCTTATCTTAGAGCTCAGAGGTAATCTATAAGGGTTTTCTTTATCACTTGGTCTAGGTTAAAGATTCTAACTTGGAAGGTCCTTCATTACAGTCAGTTTTAGTAGTTAATAGGTTTACAGAGGTCTTTTTGGATGATCTTCCAAGTGTTCCTCCTAATAGAAAAATAGAGTTTGGTATTGATTTGCTTTCGCACACTTATCTAATTTCTATTCCACCGTATGAAATGGCTCCAACTGAGTTAAGAAAACTCAAGAAGCAAATTAAGGATCTTCTAGACAAAGGGTTTAGTCATCCTAGCATTTTTCCATGGGGTGCACCGATGTTGTTCGTGCACAATAAGGATGGTTCTATTCATATGTGCATCAACTACAAGCAATTAAATAAGGTAACAATAAAAAAAATATCCTCTTTCTGGGATAGATGATATGTTTGACTAGTTGCAAGGTTCTAAGTTCTTCTTTAAGATAGATCTTTAATCTAGGTACCATCAATTGAAGTTTAGGGAGGTGGATATCCCTAAGATGGATTTTTGCACTCGGTATAAGCATTAGGAGTTTTTGGTGATGTCATTTAGATTGGTAAATGCCTCAGAAGTGTTTATGAATTTGATAAATAGGGTATTTTAGCAGTATTTGAACCTCTTTGTCATTGTGTTTATTGATGATGTTCTGGTTTATTTAAAAAGTGAGGTGGATCATGCTAATCATCTCTGTGTGGTGTTAAATACCTAAAATAAACAATAGTTGTCTGTTAAGTTCTCTTAGTGTAGTTTTTAGTTGAATGCTGTAACTTTTTTGGGTTTAGTCGGGTATTATAGGTGGTTTATGGAGAGTTTTACATTGATAGGTGCTTTTTTGACTAAGTTAACTCAGAAAAAGGTTAAGTTTTCTTGGCCAGATGTGTGTGAGGGAAGTTTTGATAAATTAAAGGTTAAGTTTTCCTGGTCGGATGTGTGTGAGGGGAGTTTTGAGAAATTAAAGGATAAGTTGACTTCAGCTCCAGTTCTGACCTTGCCGGAAGGCAATGATGGGTTCGTGGTTTATTGTGATACATCTTGAGTTGGTCTTAGTTGTGTATTGATGCATTATAGAAAGGTGATAGCCTATGCTTCTAGGCGGTTGAAGTTGCATGAAAAGAACTATCCTACTCATAATTTGGAGCTGTTAGCCATTGTGTTTGCTTTGAAGATTTAACGACATTATTTGTATGGTATTCATCTGGTTATCTTTTCTGATCACAAGAGGTTATAATATGTGTTCTCACAGAAAGAGCTTAATCTCAAGCAGAAGAGATGGCTCGATCTTCTCAGGGACTATGATCTGAGTCTTTACTACCATCAAGGTAAAGCTAACATGGTTGCGGATACTCTTAGAAGGTTTTCCAGGGGTAGTTTGGCTCATGTGGAAGAATGGAAGCGAGAATTAGTGAAATATATTCACTATTTGGCAAATCTTAGGGTTCATCTCTTGGACTCCATGGATGGTGGTGTGATGGTGCAAGAAGTGGTTAGATCATTTTTCAGTGTGAAAATTAAGGAGAAAAGTGTTGGATTTTGTCTTGATGAAAATCAAGGGGAGCCTTGGTGGGCAAATGGTGGAGGACTTTTAGATTAGCGACGATGGTACTTTGTGGTACCAAAGGAGGTTGTGCATTCCTAATGTAGATGATTTACGAGAAAAGATCATGGATGAGGCGCATAAGTCACGCTATATTATTCATCCTGGTTCTACTAATATGTACAAAGATCTCAAGGAGATCTATTGATGGAGTGGCATAAAATGGGATGTGGTTGAGTTTTTGTCCAAGTGTATGTTGTGTCAATAAGTTAAGGTTGAGCACATGATGATTGGTGGGTTGTATAAAAAATTTTGGTTGCCTGAATATAAGTAGGAGAAGATCAATATGGATTTTGTTGCCGATCTTCCTCGGTCTCAAAACTAATTTGATTCAATTTGGGTCATCATGGATAGAATGACAAAGTCTGTGCATTTTTTTCCTGTGCGGACTAACTTTTCAGCAAAGGATTATCCGAAGCTTTATTTTTAAGAGATTGTGAAACTAAACTACATGGGGTGCCTATTTCGATTATTTTTTATCGCGATATGCAATTTACGTCCTACTTCTGGCAGTCTTTCTAGAAAGGGTTAGGGACTCAGGTGAGTTTGAGTATTGCTTTCCATCCATAATTGAATGAGAAGGAGGAGAGAACTATTCATACATTGAAAGATATGCTTCGAGCCTGTGTGATTGATTATAGCTGCAGTTGGGTGAAACATCTACCTTTAGTAGAGTTTGCTTACAAAAATAACTATCATAAGAGTATTGGTAAGGCTTTTTTAATGCTTTGTATAGTAGGAGGTATAGATCTCCTATTGGTTGGTTTGAGCTCGACGAGGCTAATTGGTTTGATTCAAATTTAGTTCGTCAAGCTATGGAAAAGGGAAGATGATTCGAGATAGGCTCAAGGCTTCCTAAAGTTGTTAAAAGTCCTATGTGGATGTTAGGCATAGAGACTTGGAGTTTGCAGTTGGGGATAAGGTTTTCCTTAAGGTGTCTCTTATGAAGGGTATAGTATGGTTTTGCTAAAAAGGGAAAGCTCAGTCCTTGGTACATTGGTCCTTATGAGATTTTACGAAGAGTAGACAATATTGCAAATGAGTTGGATTTGGTATCTATCTTGAGTTTGGTTTATCCAGTATTCCATGTTTCTATGTTGAGGTAGTGCGTTGGTGATCCGTCTTTGATTGTTCCTTTAGAGGGGTTGGATATCTAAGATTCTTTGACTTATGAAGAAGTCTCAGTTGAAATAATAGATAGGCAAGTTTATTGGTTGCAGACCAAGGATGTGGCTTTGGTTAAGGTTCTATGGTGGAACCACAAGGTGGAAGAGGCCATGTGGGAAGCGGAGGAGAACATGAAGTCCAAGTATCCGCTCTTATTTTCTGATCCTGCTATTCGTGCGGAAGGTATGTGTTCTTGAACACATCTTTATTTTCTAAATCTTTTAAAGAAAAGATTAATATCTTTGCCTCTTTGTTTCTAAACTTTATTAAAGGGATGTTTCATAATGCAAATGACTCTGTGTGTGGTTACCCCTACCTTATCTGTTATTCGGGGATAATTGGTCCAAGTGGAGGAGACTAAAGCATCCTTAGTTTGGACCCTTAGAAAATTTTCTGGAATCCCGTTCTTCGAACCCAATACGACTCATGGTATGAGTCTTATACTGGATTACGAGTTATGAAGTCCTATCATAAGCTGACCAATATTAGTTGGTGGGATGCTTTTGGTCACTAGAATGGATACGACTTAGGGATGAATGTCGTATGGTTAGGTACGAGTAATATAGGTGACTCATAAGGTGGAGAGTATTTGATCCTCCCTTGTGTTATATTATGGCATGGATATGGATCATGGGTATGGATTATATGTTGAGGTTATGACTTAGGTACATAAGTTGTATACTTGACAGTATCTAATACATGGTTAAGTTTTGGTTATGATTCAGTGGGTATCAATTGTAAGGGAGGTTACAACTCATAAGGAGGTCAGACGTGACCCTATGTTGGGTTTTTATGGGATTTAAGTTGGGGTATTTTGGATATTTCCCTGCTAGCCCTAATAAGGACTCATGACTTCTAATAAACTTAGGAGGCTATTTACCCTATTATTCTACTCTTAAATGCTTTACACTTTTCCTAAACATATCAAAATTATTTCAAGAGCATTTGGGAAAATGAGCTAGGGTTTTAACTAAGGGATTACTTTGGTACTTGTCTTGGTGAATTCTTTCCATCAATCTTCTAGGTTTAAGGCATGATTCTCTTCCCTAATTGTAATTTCAATTAAAGGCATGGTTACATGGTTGATTTCATGATTTTCTCTTGCATGATTATGGCTTTCAACTATTGATTTAGGGGTTCTAATGTTAAAAGCTTTATTATGATTTCCTATGGTCTTAATTATGTTTTCTATTCATTAACGGTGTTTTAGGACAATTAAATTGCATGGTAATGGTTTAATGATAATGGAATTTGGTTTTGGTTATATTATTCCCCTAAGGTATTTGATAAAATGCTTATAAAGATATGTTCATTGCTTTGGCTTATTTTAATGGAAATCTTGCTTGTTTTTGGCTTATTTATGAAACCTTAAATATGTTTAAATGGTTTACAAAGGTTAATGACTAATTGGTAATGCTTGTGGAGAACATGGTAGTCTCCCAAGAGGTTTAATATGGCTAATGGTAGGGCACTAGAATGTCTCCTTAATCTAAATGGTTTGGCTATGGATAATACTTGTAAGTATAGTAGTATGATGATACCACTGGTTTATTGAATAGGCTTGGTTAATAAATGGATAATTAGATTGTGTGTTAATGGTTTTAATTAGGCATTAATAGTGCGTGGAAGGTGGTAGTCCCGGGGGGATCAAAATTGAAAACTCATATTTGCCAATATGAGGGGTCTTTGATAGCCAAGTGCGTGTGTCACATTTATATTGGAGAGATATCCTAGCCATCCTAGGGATATTGCCTGGTTGTATGGCTACACGTACTGGGACCCTTTCAGCAGGGGGATCTGAACTAATATGGCCCGTGGGTGGTAGGACGGCTAAGCTACACAACCCAGGTAAAGGTTTTAAATGGCATGTTAAACCCAGTCCCTTTTACCAACACTTATATATATGTATAGTTGTTTGCATTGGATGGTTTTCACTTGGTTTTGATAAGTGACATTACTTTATCCTTATCCTGAGTTTCATGCTAGCGTTCACCTACTAAATCATCTTCTAGCAGCTGTATACCCACGCTATGCATGAACAGGCCGTTCGACTTCTCCTTTATAATGCTTGATTTGGGGATAGCTTCTTGGACTAAAGTGGTGATCTTCCATCCTTTCAGAAGGAATCATTTCATGTTAAACATTCTTAGATATTTTACTTTCTTTCTGGATATTGGTTTTGGCCATAGTTGGGGCATGGTGTTCTTTTGGATAGAGGCTTTGTGTTACTTTTGGGGGTTGGTATGGGCGGGATAGGTATTGGTGTCAGCCTTAGCAATGGTATTGGTGTTGGGGCTGATGTTATTAGATAATATTGTTGGTCGTTCCATTGTACTACATTTTATGTTTAATTATCATATTATGTTTGATATATTCTAAATGGTTTGGTATGGAATGGATGGTTGATTTGGTATAATTAGAGTCGGTTGGGTCGGTCATGGTTTGGAGCCTATCCCAGAGTCTTTATGAGAGCATTATGCAATCTTATTATATGCTCAAAATTTATCTCATCCAAGGCTGTATAAGGTGGTTGGGTTAGGTTAAGGGGGCGGTCCCCGGTCCTGGTTGGACATGGGATGCCCATTACGACAAGGCCCCATTTCGGGCTGCATCAAATACGTTTGGTTTAGTTTTATGACTTTTAAATCTCATTTTGATCCTCTATTTGAAAAATAATGATTTCGAGTTTTGGGGGGTCAACTTTGTGAAAAAATGTATTTTTGAAAATCAATTATTGCCATTGAGTTCGGAGCATTGAACTTTATGTGGTTAAATAGTTCGTTTGCATATTTTAGATTCCAAATGAATCCCAAAGCCTTGGTGGAAACTTGGAAAATTTCCAAGTTTCAGCTGTTTTCTGGTGTACCTACGATCGCACCTCATATGCAAAGGGTAGTGCAATTTATCTACTTTTCTTATGGTCGCATCATCTAGTTCTAGAACCAAACAGTGGGATTGCTGCCTACTTGCTGCAATTGTAGCATCTAAGGACTTGGAAGTGGTATAAGAAAACCCCTTAGGCCGTGATTTTGCTCTTTATTCACCTTTACTCTTGAGAGATAAACCCTAAAATATAGTGAGATCTTAAAAGTGAAGCTTGTGGGTGCTGGGGAAGCTATATTAATATCCATTTCTCAATTTCTTATGGATTTAACGTAAGAATCCACCCTTTTATTTGTTGAATTTCTTGATTAATTGCTCAAACTCCAAATACCTTAGGGCTTGATTTTAAACCCCAATATCACTCATTTTTACTTGTATAATGCTCCTAATCCTATAATTACTTGTCTTTCATCAATTTCATTTTTAAAATAACTTTGATTCTTTATTTTAAAACGGATTTCAAATGTTTACCTGATAAAGTATAAAAATGATTTTTCTTTGATTTGGACCTTGTTTTAGCTTGATTTAACTTGGGTTTTCATATGTAGATTCCTTAAAGCTTGGGAAATACATTTTTGAAATAAAGTTATGATTTCGCCCTTCTTTTTCAAAAACTCATTTTGGGGGTCCGTTCTGACCCTAAACCAAAAGTTGGTAATATGGGTATCTTTGGATTTATTTTGATACATAGATTCTATATTTCTTAGTTTTAGTTGATTTTAGCATCATTCATGAGAAATAAGGTTATGGTGTGAAGTATGACGGACCAGTTTCGATATTGAGGTAGGTTATGGCTTAACTCTTTCATATTCAGTTGGGTAGTTAATTTTTATACAAAATGCATGTTAAGGGGATGTGAACTAATCATTAAATTGGATATCTTAATTTTCTATGCCCGTGTGTGGGATAATATATGATTCGATCATTGGTCTTGAGATATTATGTGCTATATGTGATAGTTTGGGGTTCTATGTGATAATTGATAGCCTATATACATGATAATAATTATTTTTACTTGATGAAAATTCTATTATGGTATCAATTGTGAAATATGTGTACTCATACTCTGGTGGCATATGAATTAAGTGGGAATTTTATGAATGATTGGATAATTGGCACACATAATTGGTATATTGATTTGTTGTGGAAATATGTATTATAGTTCGTTGTGAACATTGCATAATCCTCTTCATAGAATCATATGCATAATTTTACTTATTTGTTGTATGCTTTATATGTACTTGTTGTTGTTGAATATATGCTTGATTTTTGTCGTATGCTATATATGTTCTCTGGAAAGACTGGAAATACTAGAAATACTGGAGACTTTAGAAACACTGGAAATACTAAAAATACTGGAGACTATAGAAACACTGGGAGCATTGGATTTGATAGGCTTTCTCTGAGGGAGGTACTGGAGAGAGGTCATGGATATTGGTATCAGAAATTGGATCTTACAGACCTTTTTCAAAGGTTATGCCAGAGAAGAGTCATGTATATTGATTGTATATGGGTTGACGAACCCTCCATGGGTACTATATTAAGAGAATTACCTCTGTAGATGTATACGGGGTAGTATATGGTTTTCCAAATCCTCCATGGGCCCTACATTGGGAGGCTTGTCTCCGTGGGTGTATACAAAGGTTGTGCTACGACCTTATGTATCATCATCATCACCATCATCATCATTATCATCTTCTCATACATCACACTTTCTTTATTATGTTCATGTTGTGATTGAATTGCCATTCCTTTATGTGTTCTATCTTCCGCTAATTGTACTTGACTATCTAGTATATACATATTCTTCCTTGTTTCAAAGTGCATATGATATAATGAATACCTGTGTTCTGCCTATTTATGTTGTTACAATATATATGACATATATACATTTAAACTATTAGTGCTAGTGGTGTGGGCTACCATTATGGGATATTTTCTTATTATAGGTGACATGTATTTAGTGTGTATTTTTATGCTTTATTTTCTACTTTGCTCAGTTGGCCTATGATACCTACAGAGTACGAGTTGACCGTACTCACTCCTACTATATTCTTTTAGTGCAGATTCAGGTTCTGGTGCTCTCTACGTTGCTAGAATCGAGCAATTATTGGAGCTTTCAAGGTAGTGGATGATTTTCAGGGGTTCGGGACGTCTTCTACTATCTTCATTATCATTAGACTATGTCTTGACTTATTTTTCAGAGACATAATTATATCTACTTGACTCTTATGTATTTCATTTGGATTTAGGTTGTACTAGATATGTTCTTATACTATTGACATTAGGTTTTGGGAGTTATGGATGTATGGTTGATAATATTCTCTCCTCATTTATCATACTTATATAGTTTGGCTTCATTCTAGAGTCCTTACCTTTGAGGTATTTCTATCTTTTCTCTTTGCGTATCAGTTTGGGTTATAGGATTACTTGTCAAGGTACACCACTACAAGTGCCATCATGACCCTTAATTTTGGGTTGTGACAAATTGATATCAGAGTAACCAGGTTTCATTGGTTTTAATGATGAAAGAATTAGATGTCTAATAGAGTCTCGTATATTAGTACGTAGATGTATGTATCTATCTTCAAGAGGCTATAGGATGTCTTTTGGAAAATTTCCTTCATTTTGGTCCTTATCATGCGAATTTCTATCATGCCTTGAGTTTTTAGTCATATTTTACTCTTTCCATACTAATTGTATCTACTAGGACTCATGAGATCTGAGATGTGGAGCCTTCACCCAAAAGGTGAGCCTCGAGTCGTAGATGAGCTTGAGAGAGTGAACGAGCTCGTGGATCATCCCCGTATAGGAATTGGGCTAGGGTACTCTCCCTTGAGCCTTAGGTTGAGCATGTTGGAGGTATGGGTTCCACTCCAGTTCCTCAAAGTCCTTCTACCTCAGTATTGTGGGGATACCTGGTTTGTCTATTGACCTATTTGGAGGGTGCTCTTTTGAGTTTGTTTGGTATTCCCTCATCTTTGTTTATTGTACCTCTGCCTATGCCAGAGTCTTTTTATGGTGTTATTTCAATCATAAGTGTGGGTCCTATAATTGCACCTACTTCTATTTTGGTACTCCTTAAACCCCCTGTACAATTACTTCTTCAGCGCCAGTGCTTGAGTATGGTTTCTGAGATTAGGAGTTCAACCTTCGTCTGTGTTGCCTCCTTAGATAGCATCCCCGCCAACTAGAATTTCTATGCCTCCTGCTCTTCAGCGAGCCATGTCATAAATGGAAGTATTTGGGATATTTTTCCATTGTATAAGGAGTAAGTCAAGTATGCATGGACCTACCTCTCAAGCATTCTAGAGAGGTAACAAGAGGGTGCGCTATCAGGACAAGCTTAGAGATTGCTTTATTTATGATGAGTTTAGCTATGTGGCTAAGGAATATATGCTATTTGTGTTTAGATCTATTCCTATTTTAGTTGTGAGAGGTAAGGGTACTACCAAAGACGCGAGAGGCAGAGGTACCGGAGTCCGTGGTGGTGGTCATGGGGATATTCATCTAGTTGGTAGTCATGGACAGTGCTATGCTATACCAACCTGACCTAAGGTGGAGTCTTCAGGTGCTGTGATAAAAAGTATCATCCTCATTTATTTTAGATCTGCATCTATGTTATTGATCCTAGATCAACTTTCTCTTATGTGTCTGCATATTTTCTTTGTGTTTTGATTATGTTAGTGAGCCTCTTGCCATGACTATTAATGTATCTACCCCAGTAGGAGATTCTTTAGTGGTAGATTGAGTGTACCAATCTTGTGTTGTGAATTTCTCTGGCCATGAGACTTGGGTAGAGTTACTTGTGTTAGATATGGTTGATATTGGTGTTACTTTGTGTATGGATTGGTTGGCTCCTTATCATGTTGTATTAGATTGTTAAGCTAAGACTGTGACTCTAGATTTATGGGGTGTACCAAGGATACACTTGAAGGGTACGCTTCTTTCAGATCCTAAGAGGATTATATCTTACATTCAGGATTGTAAATTGGTTGAGACGAGATGTTTATCTTAATAGGCTCATATTTGTGATACTAGTGTTGTTTCACCTCCTTCCTTGGATTCTATTTGTATTGTCCATGAGTTTATCGATGTGTTTCCTATGGATTTGCCTGGTATACCTCCGGATTGTGACATTAATTTTGCTATTGATATTGGTACCTATTTCTATTCCTCTTTATAGGATGGCCCCAACTGAGTTGAATGAATTGAAGGATCAATTGTAGGAGTTGTTGGATAAGGTATTTGTTCGACCTAGTATATCACCTTAGGGTGCGTCTGTCTTGTTTGTGAAGAAGAAGGATGGGTCTACACTTATGTGTGTTAATTATCGAAAGTTAAAAAAGGTGAAAGTTAAGAATAAGTATCCTATTCCTTGTATTGATTATTTATTTGATTAGCTTTAGGGTGATGCAGTATTTATGAAGGTTGATTTAAGATCCGATTATCACCTATTGAGGATTAGAGGTTTGGATATTTCGAAGATAGCTTTTCAGACTCAATATGGTCACTATTAGCTCTTTTTTATGTCCTTTGGGTTAACTGATGAGTGGTGAATTTACCACTTATTTTCACTCCACTCCCGTGAACACAACTATGATTTGAATGTCTAAATGAGACAACTTTATAATTAAATACACTAATTTCCATATCTTGTAGGCATACAGCTTACGAGAAGGAAAGATGTGGATGCGAGCTAAAAAGGATCAAAAAGGAGAGAAGAAGTGCAGCTAGAAGACCTGAAGTAGGAAAAACCAACCTGAGTTACAACGATCACTGTATGTGGGCCATGATAGCAGCCAGTCAAGCCAGGTCAAAGTACCGCGATCTCGGGTAAGCTTCTGCGATTGCGGCTAAGTGGGAATTTTTCTATGGGCAGTTTGGTAATTTCAGCTAGCCAGACCTAATTCTTTTATAGGCTTAAATCCTTTCTCTTTTGGGACATTCATAATTCAACCATCCATCCTTAGTTTTGGGTTTTTGTAATATCTTAGAGCTTGGAGAAAAATTTGTACTAATCTTGAGATAAGAAGATATTAGAGTGACTCCTAAGTGAAGAATTGGCAAATCCCATTGAGGATTCATTGGAATATAGTGTGTGGTTTGTATTCCCTTAATTTTTCATGAATCAAATAGATGGAGATTTTGGTATGTTTTTGTTTATTATCTTTATGATATGCTAGTTCTTTATTTTGGGATTATGTTAGAATAAGGTGTAATTGTGTGTGGGTTGTTATGTATTTGTGTAGATTCTAGTTTGTTGATGATGGGTTTCACTATTGCTTGATTTAATTAGTGGTGATTTGTGGGTGTGGGTTTATAGGTGAAAACTCCAAACTCTTGAAAGCTCACATGATCCTTGAAAGAGGGATGTGGGTGAACTTTTGGAACCCATGGCATCCTTGAATGAGTGCTACGGGGGACAAAGCAATAGTGGACTATAATGGATATAGTTTACTATCTTTTTGCTATCTTAGAGATAAGGGTAAATAAAGAGTAGGCTCTATTTTGGGCACCTTCCTAGAAATAGGGATGCCTAATTGAGGTGTTGGGTGGCTTTAATCTACAAACTCGTTAGGTACTCGAAAGGGTCAATGAGTGATATCTTTGAGACTTTGTTGACAAACTCTTCTCAAGGAATTTTAACCTAGCCTACCACATCATTAACAATTAGAATTTTCACTAAATCATCATCTTCCCATGCATAACTTGCCCCTAGGAAAGCATAATCCTAAGATCTGTTCCTTATTAGTTATGCTCTAATTATTATTAGCCTCGAGTTAGTCCTTTAAAATCCCAAGAGTTGTTTTATACTTTTGAAAACGTTTAAAACCCCCAAAATATTTGTATCTTAGGTTTGAATTTAGCAAGTACTTTCATTTCAAACTTACCCATTCGCCACTCACATTGTTCTTTGTGGATTTGAGCTTGACTCAAAGTTGGGTAATTATATTGACGATGACCTCCTTGCACTTAAATTGATGTATAAGTTGAGCATTATCGAAAAATGGCACCATTGTCGGGGAACAATTTGGCGTATTGAGTTAGTTTGAAATTTTAGCTTACTTAAATCCAAACTTGTAAATATTTGTTTGTGATTCTCTTTGTTTTCTTTGTGTTAGGTAGATTTTTATTTTTGTTTAATTTTCTCTATGGAATCTTGGGATGAATATGACTTTGGTAGTTTGAAATCCTATCTTGATGATCCATGTCCATATTACGACAGGCCCCACTTTCAAAGAGATTGTGAATATGCTCCTCAAAGAGAGTTGGAAGTGCCATCTCGATCCTATTGGGAGTATGATTGTTCCTTATGTTGTGGTCGAGATGGTCATTGGAGTGATTGTTCAAATGCTCCCTCCCCCATTATACTATCCCAAATGCTAGTTCTTCTTAGGAGTTTGATAGGTCTTATGATGAGAAAAAGAAAGAACAATATGCCGGATACAAAGATGTCAAAATAAGGCTTCAACTTATCTTTCGTGTGGAAACTAAGGGGGATAACATATATCTCTTGCATTAAGCCATTGGGGCATGTCAAAAGGAAATAAAAAAGATAGAGAAAATGGGCAAGGAAACAAATCTTTCAAATACCATTACCTTTCCTACTTTCCAAGATGAGCTTGGTAGAGGAAGAAAGACCAAGCTATGTGGTTAATCATGAGCTTGGTAGAGAAAAATCCTTGGTGATTTCCCAACTAACCGAATCCAACATAGTTGAAGATACTAAAATTGAGGAAATGGTGCTAGAGTCAAAAGAAGAACCCAACCAAATCTCTTATGAAGACTGTGGTCTATTTTTATAAAATTCTAAAATTAAGGGATAGACCTCATTCGAACCATTTGTCAACATTATGCTTGGTAAATGTGATGAGAGTCCACCTACTCGAGCAAATAATGGATTTTAGGGAGAAGGAGCACCATCCCTATATTTTGGAGTTTGACGTTCCAAAATAGCACACGGAAGCCCCACACTCAAAGGCCAAGGATAATAACTTCCAAGTTTAACTAGTGGCCTATTGATGTTCTTACCAATACACAACGAGCCTACTCAAAAATTTGATGTAAAGTTGGGTAAAAGGTTCAAGTATTCAAAGTGGCGTGATAGAACATGTATCGTTGTGTCGTTACATTTTCCCCAAGTACCACAGAGATATATTGTTCAAAAGTTGGTCAAAAGATTTAAATCCTCTAAGTGGAGACATAAATGACAAAAAAATAGGCGTCATGTTGCGACGTTAAATCAAGTTCTTTATCGGAGGCAACCCATTGTTTTTATGTTTTCTACATATGCTTTTGAATAAGTTACATAATTTTGATGTTTTGTAGGTGATTTGGACAAGATTGGAAGTGAAAAATAGGGGAGAACAAATTTAAGAAGTGTCCTGCAGAAAACAAGGCAAAATAGGGGAGCAAAATGCCCCAGGTACTGTGATTGCAGCCTGTAGACCGCGATCGCGATACCCCAATAATTTCAACTATGCCATGATCGCGATAACTTCTCTAAGCTTCACCTTGGTTATCACTGCTATTTCAGGGAGCCCTTTTAGCCTTCTTATGCTTTTGTGTTATGTAGTGAGGTCACTAAAAGTCTTATAGTTGGAGGTGTGGCCCTACCCTTGTGTGTATTCATTGGTTTGCAATACTCGAACTTAGTTCACACGAAGCATGGAAATTTTGTGAATTATTTATTTTTATTTTTATTTTTCAATTTCTTTTAATAATAATGTTTGCCGAATCTTTCCCTATGATAGATTGAGTGACGACATTCTTAAGGAAAACTCATCGTGATTGGGTTTTGAGTCACGGATGAAGGGGAAGTCTGATTAGCCGTAGCATTATGTATTTGGGATCACACTTGTACCAATGGCAAAGTCTTAGTAGCCATATGGTTTGCCTATATGAATGCCAAAATGTAAGACAAATACTTGGATTGGTGCCATCATTAGCAAATTGTGCGTGGTGTAAATACAAATCAAACAGACCCCTCCGTCCTAAAATTTTTAAAAATCAAGGGCATGGACACGAGCGACCTTGAAAAAATTCTTTTTCTCTTTTAGTGAATCTAAATTTTTGACTCGTGACAATTAGTAAATACTCTATTTTTGTCTCTAGCGGGTGGGGTAATTGAGCCTCCTTAGCGAATTTGCATGCCATGTGTCGTGAGCTTATTTGTTTGAATCTTATGTATACTTGTTCCATCTAGAACTTGCCCATTAGTCTCTCAAAGCTAATTCTGAATGTACTTGGTTGGTGAGATGATCTTAGGACAGCTTTGTGACATTAGAAGTCCACTTTAGCCTAAGAAAAGCCTACCCTTGCATAGATGTTATCCCTAGTCACCCACTTTGAGCCTTTGAATTTTTCTTTGGAAAACACATTACAAGCCGCGAGCATTTCAATTTTTATCCCTCTTTTGAACCCTATCCTCCTTGAACTCAAAATTGCAACTTGAGGCTAAAAGCCTAAGTTGGGGGTGGTGATGATTGAAAGAGGTAACTTTGGGCCATGAAGTTGTAAGTGAGTGCCTATGGGCTTAAGCATTGAGAACAAATGAATAAGAAAAAGAAAGGATCTAACAAAGGAAAGAAAAGGACAAAGGGTGTAAGAAAAATAAATGAAAAGAAAATGGTTGAACCAAGGAAATAAAGAGTAGGCTCAGATGTAAAGAGTGAAACTAAGAGAAGTGACCCATGGTCAAAAGTTGGATGAAAAAGTGTAATGTAGATGTTCAAAAAGGGCATAGCCACTTATTTCCTAAATGATATCTGACCCTACCCCGACCCTATATTTCAAGCTCAAAAATCCATTTGAGATCTCCAACCAAGTGTATTTATTATAGTTACGATTGAAAATAGGGGCAAGCCTATGGCATGGTACTTATTAGCACCGAGAGTCCTTGTGAGAGAGAGAGTCTTGCATTTCAATACTTTGTTGTATTGTTGAAAAATTAGTCTGCGTAGGATTTTTTTTCTTGTGAGGAGGCATGTGAACAAATTTAGGTAGGTGGTATTTCCACCTTCCAAAAAATAAGGCAAATGGAATATAGTAGAGTAAATACCAAAAAGGTGAGCCACCTTTTGAAAGTTAGTGAATGCTACATTGTTGATATTCAAAAATCTTTTGCATATTTGAAAATTGCATTTCATATTGAGAGGTGTCGTGAGAATAGCTTTGCCTATGTGGGAAGAGTTACTTATGGTAGTAATTTAGTTGGAGTCATTGTGGTCATTGGGTCATACAAATTGGACATAAATGTGCATTGTCTCATAGTAAGAGGTAGTGTTGCTTGAGGACAAGAAAATATTTAAGTTGGGGGTATTGATGAGTGGTGATTTACCACTTATTTGCACTCCACTTCCATACCTTCTACTATGATTTGCATGTATAAATGAGACAACTTTGTGATTAAATGTACTATTTTCCATATCTTACGGGAATACATGTTATGAGAAAGAAAGATATGGATGCGAGCTAAAAAGATTAAAAAAAGAGAGAAGAAGTGCAACTAGAAGACCTGAAGAAGAAACCAACCTCAGTTGCTGCGATCGTAGCCACTAATGCTAGGTCAAAGTACCTTAATCGCAGAGTCCTTAGTGCGATCGCGATAAAGCTTCTGTGATTGCGGCTAAGAGAGAATTTGACCAAGGGTAGTTTTGTAATTTCACCTAGACAAACCCAATTCCTTTTATAGGCTTAAAACCTTTTTGTTTTGGGATATTCACAATTCTACCATCCATCCTTAGTTTAGGGTTTTTGAAATCACTTGGAGCTTGGAGCAAAATTTGTACTAATCTTGAGATAAGAAGATATTAGAGTGATTACTAAGTGAAGAATCAACAAATCCCATTGAGGATTTATTAGAATTTAAAGTGTGGTTTGCATTCTCTTTATTTTCCAAGAATCAAATTGATGGAGATTTTGGTATATTTTTGTTTATTATCTTTATAAGTTGCTAGTTTTTTCTCTTGGGATTATATTAGAATAGGATGCAATTTTGTGTGGGTTGTGATGTATTTGTGTAGATTCTAGTTTGTTGACGTTGGGTTTCACTCTTACTTGATTTAACTAGTTGGGATTTGTGGGTAAAATCCACCCAAAATGGGTTTGATAGTAAAAACCCCAAACTCTTAAAAGCTCACATGATCCTTGAAAGAGGGATGTGGGAGAACTTTTGGAACCTATGCCATCCTTGAAAGAGGGCTATATAGGAAAAAATAATAGTGGATAATAATGGATGTAGTTTACTATCTTTGTTCCATCTTTGAAATAATCGTGAATAGAGAGTAGTCTATGTTTTTGGCATCTTCCTAGAAATAGGGATGCCCAATTGAGGTGTTCGGTGTCTTTAGTTGACACAATCATTAGGTACTTGAAAGGGTCAATGAGTGACATCCTTGAGACTTTATTTACAAACTATCCTAAATGACTTTCAACCTAGTCTACCACATCATTAACAATTAGAATTTGCACCAAATCGTCATATTACCATCCATAACTTACCCCTAGGAAAGCATAATCCAAAGATTCGTTCCTAATTGATTACGCTCTAATTATTCCTTGCCTCAGGTTAGTCCTTTAGAAGCCCAAGAGTTATTTTATACTTTTGAAACTGTTCAAAACCCCAAAAAATTTATATCTTATGTTTGAATTTAGCAAGTACATTAATTTCAAACTTACCCATTCACCACTCACATTGTTCCTTATGGATTTGATCTCGATTCACTAACATACTTCTTTCAATTCCATGAACAAAGTCCAATAATTTTTAACCTTCAAAATAAAGTTAAGGAAAAACTCACTTTTCAAAATTCAGAAAGTTTGAAAAGCTTAAAACCCTTCCATGGTATCTGCAATTCTACACCTCCAAATAATGTAAAATTCAATATTTAGGCTCAAAAAACAATAGAGTCAAGATCTAGTGTTAAAAATAATAAATCTATAACACCCCGCATTTTCAACCTAGAAATTGAACCATCGTTAATACGTGCGTAAACTCTAATCTCATGATTTTTACTTTTAAATTTTCATGTCATGATATTTATGCTCGTGTTTGAAGTACTTTCGAGGAGAAAAATATTCATAGAAATCACTTAGAGTGAAGTTGAGCTAAGAACCTTTGATTCGGCTAAATCTTTGTATTTGATTCTACAAGGGTATAATTTAAACATGTATAACTTTTGATAAATATAGAATTTTACATATCAAGACCCACCAAATTGTAGATAATTGAGTTAGTTTTCCATCGATATTAATTTTGCCTTAATCCGATACCCGAGTACCAAGTTATGGCATTTTTATGAGAGGTAGTAAGCCAACACGATTGGGATGCAGCACGCCGGTCTCTCGACGCAATAAGTGACGCGATGTGTTGCTCTTCCAATGCAATATTTGATGTGATCCAGAACCTTTTTCACACATTGTTTCAGCTTCTTAAGGGTTTAGAGTTACTTTGGTCATATTCCCTCACCCAAATTCGTCCATAGCACAAAATTTCATCCCCAAGGAGAATTAGTTGCCTATTTATTCAATTTGATCTCAAAGAAAAACCCTAACCACCTCCCAAGAACAAGATTCAACTCTTCTTCCCCAAAGATTAAGAATTTAAACCCTTCAATTCAAGATTCTCAAGAAAAGTTTCAAGATTAGAGTTCCATTCTTCAAACTAAGGAACTTAAGGTACGTGGGATTTTCCTAAACTGCATGGTCATGATGAAATGATTTTCGTAAGGTTTTGAATGTAGATAAATCATATGATTATTAAAGGTTTGGAACTACATTAAGAAGTATGCATTGTGAATGTTTTTGTCTTGAGGCTTTCCCTTAGACTTGAATTTTTACTCGTGTATATGTATATATGTGTTTTCAGTTTTAAAATATGAATTAAGAGCAAGAATAATGTATTTCCCTCTCTCATTGTGTTATTTCTTGATTTATAAGTTATGGGTTAGTCAATTGCATGTCTTAAAGCATGAACCTAGGGTTTTACTATTATTTATGAACTTTATGTTGGTTGTGAATTGAAGAGAGGGATATATCTTGTTTGTAAATATTAAATATTATTATTGAAAGAATTGCATGGTTTGCTATGAAGTAAATGGCCACCATTTTTTTAATAATTAAAAGATAGAATCTTTGCATAAGTTTTCATGTACTTCGATATACAAATTCTTTTGTACTATTTGAATGATTTGGTGGTCCAAATACTTTATTTTTAATGAAAGAAGTGTAACATGATACTATATGGATTATAACATATTACATGCAAGTCTTGGTATGACAATACCAAAATAGATAATGCCATAATAGACTTAGAACATAATAGAAGTCAGATTTTATTCAGATTTTTAGAATTTGATTTTAGAAAGATGAATGTTCAAGATATTAAAAATGGTCTTAAGAGATGTTAGGTGGTTACTCGAACAAGGCACGTGTTTAGAAAACTCATTGCTCGAAATTGTGTTTTGTCGATACGGGTTATTATGTCCTCAAGAGGGATTATACGCTGGCCTAGTGTCCTGTGGCATATTAGAATAAAAAACTCCAACCTTTGCGGCAAACTTGGGTTGAGGATTGGGCTGCCAAGTTAAAGGTGGATTCCATATAGTCCATGAAATATCAAAATTGCAGGGTATAACACCTAGCTCAGATGTAAGATAAAGAGTGAGTCGAGGTTTTAAAAAAATCTTGCAAAGTCTTTTAAGTATGCCCATGTGTTTTCCTATATCGTATGTAAACTATTTTATGAATTTCTCTCACTTATGTTGTTTAAAAGTACATTATTTTTGATTACTCTACATACCAGTACATCTACATTATTTTGGATTACTCTGCATACCAATATATCTGTATTAATCCCCTATATTTCAGGTTCTAAGGCCCAGTCTAGTGGTCCTACTAAATAGTATATTATTGTCGGACATTTAGACTTAGTGAGCCTCCCTTACTTTGAAAGGTGTCTTATTCACTTGTGTTGATCTCATTTGGTTTTGGTTTATGGTCTAACTTGGGGCCTTGTCCCGGTCTTCAAACAAATGTTATTTTTCTTCAGTTAGTAGATATTTCAAAGATAGGTGTTAGGTGGATTTGAGTCTTATTGAGCTTATGCCATGTTGTTTTATTGATATAATTAGATGGCCATGTTTCCATTTTATTTCTATATTTTATAGTTATGAATTATGCATATGACTGCCAGTTAGAAAGGCTCTTAGGCCTTCATGGTTTGGGATACCTGTCGCGGCCAGGGCCTCAGTTCGGGTTGTAACAAACTTGGTATCAGAGCACGGTTCATTGTCATAGGGTATCTGTGAAATCGTGTCTAGTAGAGTCTTGCTTATGGGTATGTTGTCCACCACACTTATAATCAGGAGGCTACCAGGTATTAGGAGTTTTTTCTTATTCTTTCATACTCTAGTCCATGCTATAGCATCATCCATAAGAAAGTTATTGAATTTCCTTCTTTGTTCAAATTTCATACGCTATGTCTCACATCAAGTTAATTCAAATACAGAAGCTTGGAGTCTAAATGATATGGTCCCTTTGTATTTGAGTCATACATGATTATGAAAATGCACAAGGACTTAAGAGGAGTCCATATTTGCATTAAAGTGTATTGATTTAAGCTTATACCCCTATCTACATCAGTCGTGCAGTTGAGCCTGAGGTATGGAGTGTATTCAATCCTTTTTCTAAAACCTCTGTAGAAGATGTCATGCCTATGTGTAATGATGTGTGGAAGAATGTTCGAACGTTATTTCCACTAGAGTAGTAGTATGTAGTTAAGTGTTATAACCTATGAGCTGTAAGATGGTCTAGAATTTAGTGATATGAAGTCAAAATCTTAGAAGTCAGAATGAGGGTGACTTTTATGTAAAGAAGTTAGTTTAGTTGTATAACTGTTGATTGAGGGGTGGGTTGCCATTTTATAGAGATAAACTAATCTAGTTGCAATACTTGTAGATTGTATGGTAGTCTGTGAAGGAAGTGGCTGGCTATGATTATTATGTATACAAAATAGGGAAGGATCTCAGAATGGATAGTATGGTGGTAGAAGAAATCATGTATAGGTTATGAATGGAAAGGGGTAAATTAGTCAATAAGTTATGGTAGAGACTCATTGGTGTGAATGGAATTCAAAGGTAGTCTAAACGTATGCATGGGTAAATATGTTGTTAGAAAGTAGGATATGTTGATAGATGATAATGAGTTATATTATAAGATTAAGATAGACTATCTTTATTATGTGACTTTACCCCCTTAATTGTCTTTTCTCTAGTAGTTGTAAAATAGTACTACACGAGAGAAGGTAGGTAGTAGATTCTTTGAGGTGTAGTAGTAATGTCATGGAGAGGATGAACTTATGGGCCATAGTAAAGTGAAATAAGAGACTTAGGTTAATATTTCTATTCTGACTTAACTATTAGTTGCATGCATGGGAAGTTTAGGACCTAGAAATTTTACTAAGCGTTTGGAGACTTAGGAATATTTTAAGCCTCTTAACTTCGAAGATTTTTAAATTAGTCTTCCTAACCCCAAGACGTAGATTTTTGAGCTGACTTATGTTCAGGGGTGTAAGGAGGATGTCTTGAGGAAGTTTAGGACTTTTTAGATGAAGTTTAAGACGTGTTTGGATTTTAAAAATAGGACGTCACCGCAATATCAATGCTTATCGCATTGAGGCACTTGGCGCGGTGCATTGGTTCTCCAAAAAAATAGGATTAAGCAGCGAATTTAATTGCCAGAAGGTCAATGTAGTCTTTTCCATAAATGGACAAATTATATCTTTAGTTAGGGAAAATATTGCCCATTAGTATAGTATATTGAATGCTTCATATGATTGGTGTTTCTAGACTATAGACTTGAATGGTAGATGAGGATTATGGTGATAAGAATGGTAACTTAAGATTTATGATGCATATTTTCTGGGAGTAAGTAGTAGTCTTGATTTGATCTATGCAATAGCCTAGATTGACAACTTTTGGAATATTGAGTGGAAATTTTGATGTATATATACATGAGAACAAAAATAAAAAGAGATGAATTATGGTTGAATCATTAAGTAGATAAGAGCGTGAGTATATAAGAATAAGTTGAACCCCCATGTAGTATGTTGTTAGATAAGGTTCATATATGTATAAGTGTCATGTATACCTAGTTCACATTCTATAATTTTGTAGTATGGAGAAGCCTAGGTAGTTATTGTATGTTGATCTTTAGAGTTAAATTAAGGAAATATGGGTAGGCAAGATGGGCCATTGGTATAGTTTTACAGATTTTGTTAAGATTGTAAGTATGTGAGGAGAGTTCTAGGATTGGCGTGTTAAGTAGTAAAGAATGATTTATTATGTGATAAGGAGTGTAGATATGTATGCTCACAAAAGTGGGAGTGATAGGGTGATAGCTAAAGAGGCTAGCAAAAGTTAAGAGTAGCATTTTTGGAAAGTACTGCATTCAGAGTATACTTTATCAGGGGGATTTAGCATTTGAGTGTGGAGATACCCCATTGTGTTGAGTGTTGTGCATGTAGATGTAATGAAAGGATATGTCCTCGAGTCTAGGATTGTGAGTTTGATCTAAGGGGGAGATGATGAAGTAAGGTAGTTCCTAATATTTCCTTGTGGGGTCAAGTTTCAAGTAAGAATCATGACAAAAATCTATTCCTATTCAAGCAAGATCCTCCTATTTCAGTTTAATGAGGATATTCTACCAATGTGTTATATATTGAAGTCATGCCTACGCCCAAGGTCTGAGTTATCTATGCAACTTATGTTATGATCCGACTGCCAAACTAGAAGCAATGATGTCTCAGTAATCCAATCTTTCATGTATTCAAACTGTATGTTATGATATATATGATCCATAAATTCGTGTCCCAAGTCATGCTTAGTTCTGAGGAACTATGTTACCAAATCATTCAATGTCGGGTTTATCCAAAGTGATAAAGTTTATGCAAACTCGTGACTATCTCAGATCAGAAAATGAGAAGCAATAGCTTCAAGTGGCAATCCTTATCTCAGTCGTTGAACCCATGAGTTTCTCCTTTATGTTATACCGCTAATGATATATGCTCATATGTTTCTCATTTTGCCAAGTCCTAAGAACTCATATTGTGTAGGTTTACGTTTGAACGACTCTCTATTTATGATCCAGACACTTGATACATGGAGTACTTTGTGTCTATTGTATTGTACCTTCATCTCATATCTCACCTTGAGTAGTGCAATAAGCATATGGTATAATTGAATAGTGTTACACCCTTTCTTGATGTATATGCTCGGGTCTCTCAATGACCATCTGAATGATAGTATGATAGTTGTTATGGAAAAGTAGTAGTGACTTAGGAAGGGGGAGTAGATGTTCTTGAATGTGAAAATTTTGATTTTATCTCCTTAGCTAAGGTTATTGGTGATGGGGGAAAGAAGGGGATGGACTTTCATTATGAGAAATAGTTAGGAAGGAGATATATGGAAAAAATCTTTATGAAAGTGATTTTGTTTACCGGTCTTAGAGAGGGAAATCCATGAAGTGGTTGTAGTAATGATAGGCTTAAATGTTGTGATTGATGAAAACATAACCCATGTACTATGTGGTTAGTATTCCCTGAATTAAAATTCGATGGTGTTTGATGGTAGTGATAAGGTAAAGTAATATTTTTATATGGAGTCCTATAGCTTAAATTAGCACCTCTTTTCTCCGAGTTAGGCTTTAACCTAGAAGTACTATATAGTGGGACTTAAACTCTTGTGGTTAGATGTGTGATGGTAAAAATGTAAGATGGAAAGGATGAATAGCCGAATAGGGTCTTTAAGTTTAAGTCTATTTGTTGCATTATGAAAGGTGGAGAATGCTTCTATCACTATCTTCCGCGAAACATTATTTCATGATTAGTACCAATGTAAATCCGGCCTATTATCACTAAATTAACTCATGCCTTATATTGTGATGATTATGATTCATAGAACTCATGTGCAAGATCATCCCTATGTAAAGTCTCATTACCTCATGTTTCATGATTACACATTTCACTAGGGGTTATCATGAAGCTCATTTCATGCCTTTGCATATTTTGTTGAGGAAAATGTTCAATGTGAGGTTTCATTCCTTATTCTACGCTTTTAGAGATTCAACAAGTCCCTATCCATCATTCGGGGCTGAATGATCCCAAGGTGGAGATAATGTAATACCCCGCATTTTTAAGATAGAAATCGGACCATCGTTCCTACATGTGTAAACTCTAATATCATTATATTTATTTTTAAATTAATACGTCATGATATTTATCCTCATGTTTGAAGTGCTTTTGGGGTGAAAAATGTTCATAGGAATGACTTAGAGCGAAGTTGAGCTAAGAACCTTTGATTTGGCTAAATCTTTGTATTTGGTCAAGGGTCTACTTTGAATGTGTATACCTTTTGATACATGTAGAATTTTACAGCTCAAGACCTACCGAATTATAGATAATTGAGTTAGCTTTCCATAATATCAATTTCGCCTTAATTCGATACTCGAGTATAAAGCTATGGCATTTTTTGTGAGAGGCAGTAAGCCAATATGATTGGGACGCAATTTGCCAGTCTCTTGAAGAGATAAGCGACATGATGCGTTGCTCTCCCAATGCGATATCTGACGCAATCCAAATCCTTTTCACACATTGTTTAAACTTCATAAGGGTCTAGGGGCACTTTGGTCATATTCCCTCACCTAAATCCGTCCATAACACAGAATTTCAACCCCCAAGGAGCATTAGTTGCCTCTTTGTTCAATTTTCTCTAAAAAAAACCCTAACCACCTCCCAAGAACAAGATTCAACTCTTCTCCTCCAAAGATCAAGAATTCAAACCTTCCAATTCAAAATTCTCAAAAAAAGTTTCAAGATTAGAGTTCCATTCTTCAAACTAACGAACTTAAGGTATGTGGGGTTTTTCTAAACTTCATGGGCATGATGAAATCATTTTAGTAAGGTTTTAAATATTGAGAAATCATATGTTTATTAAGGGTTTCGAACTACATTAGAAAGTATGCTTTGCAAACGTTTTGGTCTTAAGGCCTTCTCTTAGACTTGAATTTTTACTCGTGTATATGTATATATGTGTTTTTAGTTTCTTAATATGAATTGAGAGCATGAATAACACATTTTCCTCTCTCATTGTATTATTTCTTGATTTACAAGTTATGGGTTACTCAATTGCATGTCTTAAAGCTTGAACCAAGGGGTTTACTATCATTTATGAACTTTATGTTGGTTGTGAATTGAAGAGAGGGATATTTCTTGCTTGTAAATATTAAATATGATTATTCAAAAAATTGCATGGTTGGCTATGAATTAAATGACCATCACATGTTTAAGAAATGAAAGAGAGAATCTTTGCATAAGTTTTCATGTACTTTGATATAAAATTCTTTTGTACTATTTGAATGATTTGGTGGTCCAAACACTTTGTTTTGAATGAAAGGATTATAACATGATACTATATGACTTAGAAGATATGACTTGCAACTCTTGGTATGACGATACCAAAATAGATAATGCCATAATAGAGTCAGAACATAATAGAAGTCAGATTTCATTCAGATTTTTAGAATTTGATTTCAGAAATATGCATGTTTAAAATGTTAAAGATGGGCTTAAGAGATTGCATGCGTTCAGAAAACTCATTGTCCAAAATTGTGTTTTGTCATTATGATTATTATGTCCCCAAGAGGGATTATACGCTGGCCTAGTGCCTTGTGGCCTATCAGAATTAGAAACTCCAACCTTTGCGGCAAACTTGGGTTGGGGGCTTAGCCGCCGAGTTAAGGGCAGATTCTATATAGCCCATGGAATATCATAATTGTAGGGTGTACCACCTAGCTCAGAAGTAAGATAAAGAGTGAGTCGTGGTTTCAAAGAAATGTTTCAAAGTCTTTTAAGTATGACCATGTGTTTTCCTATATTTTATGTAAACTGTTTTATGAATTGCTCTCACTTATGTTATATAAAAGTGCATTATTTGGGATCGCTCTGCATACCAGTACATCTGTATTGGCCCTCTATATTTCAGGCTCTAAGGCCCAGTCTTGCGGTCCTGCTAAAAGTATATTATTGTCGGACATGCAGAGTTGGTGAGCCTCTCTTACTTCAGTAGACATCTTGTTAACTTGTGTTGATCTCATTTCATTTTGGTTTATGGTACGACTAGAGGCTTGTCCCAATCTTGAAACAAATGTTGTTTTCCTTCAGTTAGTAGAGATTTTGCAGACAGGTGTTAAGTGGATTTGACTCTTGTTGAACTAAGTCGTGTTGTTTGTTGATATAATAAGATGACCATGTTTTTGTTTTGTTTCTGCATTTTATAGTTATGAATTATTCATATGATTTCCAGTTAGAAGGGCTCTCGGACCTTCATGGTTTGGGATGCCCGTCGCGGCCAGGGCCTTGGTTCGGGTCGTGACAAAATCAAAACAAAAAATCAGGTTTTTTTGGATTTTTGATTTTATAAATAGACCAATATCCGAAGATTAGGATTTCTAAAAACAAACCTTAACCTGGCTCTGACACCAAATGATACAAATCAGTAATGTGAAAGCTAATATTGACAAAGAAAATAAAGAATGATTAATACTAATAAGAGGATTAACAAAGAAACAAGAGAAGATAATTAGATAGACACAAATTGAGAATCAAAGATAACCAACTTTAATAAATTTAAGTAACCTTCTTCAAATATCCCAACAAGCACCTAACTCTATTTAGAACCTCAAGAGAGTTGATGTCCCAAACAACTCTTCTTTCCAAACAAGAAATAACTAAAATCTTAGCGAGCTCTCATACTCTCTCAATAATAATGAAGTTTTTAGTTCATAAAAATTATAAGTCTTCCAACACAAAATAAGCTAATTATACTAAGAAATAAAGAAGACTCTATGTTATTACATTTCTATTCTGAATAAAAGTAAGTATCTTATTTGGAAGTCCACCTTTGTGATAAATTCAATAATTCATCAAAATCCCAATTCTTCCTCTTTCTTCTCAATTTATGCCCCATCAAATATTTTCACGAACATATGGAATTCTCTGAAGGATACCATAATGCACTCAAGTGTATCCTTCTTCATGAATAACCCTTGCCAATGTTGAATACACGGGCTTGGCTCCTTGGGAAATGCCTTAGGAGCCTTTAAGGTACATCAGAGGATCTGATATTACGGTTTTTACTTAAAATTTGGCCCTAGTACTGAATTATATTATACATAATTTATGTGGCCTCTTGTCATTATCCACTATTTTTTATTTGAATCTAGATTTTGGCCTTTCATTATTATTTATTGGTTTCGGTACATACCAGAATTTTCATCATGGATTTGGGATCAGAAGGTTACTTGGATTGGTTTAGTTACTGGATATTTATGTTTTCTATGTTAGTTTTCTATTGTCTACACCTACTGGCTTAAGGGGGCTTGGTGGGGTTAATTGCTTTCTTGGGTGTGCCTTCTAGATTTAGGGCGGGGGGGGGGGGAGTTAGGTTGTAGTTTAGTGTATTTCTCTTATTTTTTTAGTTAGTTACTTCCCTTATCACACTTACCTAGTTTAGTAGATATATTACATTGATAACCTTGTTAATGTTGACTTAGCTTACACACTTGCATTATATCAGTAAGGAACTCAGATAGTTCCATTGATTCATGGACCACCCACTAGATAGGCATGGTCCCACATAAAGTTATTGAGTAATCTCATTATCAGATCCCAAGATCACCCGCTAGATAGGCTTGATCTCAGTCTCAAATTCAGTTGAGTAATCTCATTATCAGATCCAGAGATCACCCGCTAGATAGGCTTGATCTCAGTCTCAGATTCAGTTGAGTAATCTCATTATCAGATCCATAGATCATCCACTAGATAGGCTTGATCTCAGACTTAGATTCAGTTGAGTAATCTCATTATCAGATCCAGATATCACCTGCTAGATAGGCTGGATCTCAGTCTTAGATTCAGGTGAGTATTCTTATTATCAGATTCAGAGATCTTCTGCTACATAGGTTTGATCTTAGATATAATCTTTTATTATCATTGATAATAAATTTTGGAATCATCCATTAGAGAGGTTTAATCTTCGATGCAGACAATCGAGAGTAGAAAACTCCGCTTTCAGTCATTGATATGAGTAGATTTAGTTATTCAGTATCTCAGGCATTAGTAGTAAGTTAAGATGACAGTAAAGTAGTATCCGAGTTTTAGTACTTTGAGTTGCGATGTTTTCAGTTATGGTTTGTGTATTTATGCATATGTCCTCATTCAGTATTCTCATGATTATTCAGTTAAGTAATTGCTCATGCATAAGCCCTTGCATTTAGACTTACCTCATCTTCATACTCGGTATATTCCTGTACGGATGCATTTGCGCTATGGTGTTTTATTTGACACCATAGGTTCAGAGGCACGAGATCCATAGAGCCCTTAGCAGCTCAGTCCTAGTTAGTAGCGTTAGACATAGCAGCGAGTCCTCTTCAATCGATGATGACCCTTATTTTTTTATTATCACATCAGACTTAGTTTATTTTTAGTAGACGGAGTTAGTTGGGGACATGTACCATCAAATCCATAGCTCAGATAGTTTAGAGGCTTTTTGGACAGATGTATCAGTATTCAGTTTTAAATTTTGAGTTACTTTTTTTTAGACGGCAGTCACGGCAGCTAAGACGGCCGCCTTTGAGAGCCTGTATGCAGGGTTACAGGGGAAGGAAGGGGAGAAAAAGTTGTTTAGACTCGCTAAGGCTAGGGAGAGGAAGGGTCGTGACCTCGATCAGGTGAGGTGCATTAAGGGGGAGGACGGTAGAGTGTTGGTGGAAGACGGCCACATTAAGAATAGATGGCAGTCGTACTTTCATAGGCTCTTGAATGACGAAGGGGATAGAGCTATTGTGTTAGGGGAACTGGAGCACTCAGAGGAGTGTCGGGATTTTAGCTATTGTAGACGTTTTAAGGTAGAAGAGGTTAGACAGGCTGTTCACAGAATGCGAAGGGGTAGGGCGACGGGGCCGGATGAGATACCGGCCGAGTTTTGGAAGTTCGTTGGAGAGGCTGGTCTGAGGTGGTTGACGGGATTGTTTAATGAAATCTTCAAGACGGCAAAGATGCCCGAGGCTTGGAGGTGGAGCACCATGATACCTCTCTATAAGAATAAGGGGGACATCCAGAGTTACAACAACTATAGGGGTATTAAGTTATTGAGTCACTTTATGAAAATCTGGGAGAGAGTGGTTGAGGTGAGGCTGAGACGGATAGTGTCTATTTCAGAAAACCAGTTTGGATTTATGCCTGGCCGCTCTACGACGGAGGTAATTCACCTGGTACGGAGGTTGGTGGAACAGTATAGGGAGAGGAAGAAGGACCTGCACATGGTGTTTATCGACCTGGAGAAGGCCTACGACAAAGTCCCTAGGGAGGTGCTTTGGAGATGCTTGGAGGTGAGGGGAGTACCGCTGGCATATATCAGAGCAATCAAGGATATGTATGATGGAGCGAAAACTAAGGTGAGAACGGCGGGAGGAGACTCAGAACATTTCATGGTCCGGACAGGGTTGCATCAGGGATCTACTCTTAGTCCCTTTTTGTTTGCAGTGGTAATGGATGTGTTGACGCGGCGTATTCAAGGGGAGGTGCCGTGGTGTATGCTTTTTGTAGACGATGTAGTTCTGATAGCTGAGACCCGAGAGGGTGTGAGCGACAAATTAGAGGTGTGGAGGTAAACCCTTGAGTATAAAGGGTTCAGGGTGAGCAGAAGCAAGACAGAGTATGTGGAATGCAAGTTTAATGACATGAGGAGGGAGAATGAGGTAGTAGTGAAGCTGGAATCACAGGAGGTAGGTAAGAGGGAGAGTTTCAAGTATCTCGGGTCCGTGATCCAGAGTAACGGTGAGATTGATGAGGATGTCTCACACCGTATTGGGGCGGGATGGATGAAGTGGAAGCTCGCGTCGGGGGTGCTGTGTGATAAGAAGGTGCCGCCTAAGCTTAAAGGCAAATTCTACAGGGCGGTAGTCCGTCCGGCCATGTTGTATGGAGCGGAGTGTTGGCCAGTGAAGAACTCCCACATCCAAAAGATGAGGGTGGCAGAAATGCGGATGTTGCGCTGGATGTGTGGGCTGACTAGAGGGGATAGAGTTCGAAATGAGAACATCCGGGAGAAGGTTGGTGTGACACCAGTGGAGTGCAAGATGCGGGAAGCCCGATTGAGATGGTTCGGACACGTGAAGAGGAGGGGCATGGATGCCCCGATCCGTAGGTGTGAGAGGCTAGCATTGGATGGGTTTAAGCGGGGTAGGGGTAGGCCGAAGAAGTACTGGGGTGAGGTGATTAGGCGAGACATGGAGCAGTTACAGCTCACCGAGGACATGACCCTAGATAGGAAGGTCTGGAGGACGCGAATCAGGGCAGAGGACTAGGGCCAGCCTGAGTCGCTAGTGTAGGGAACTACTTGGTGGGGGTTTATGCATGTTAGGAGCCCGTGTCCCATGTTTTATTATGGATCTGTGTGTTTTCCTTTGTTTTAGATTACTTATGGGTGCCGTATTTATGTTATGTAATCTTGTAACCTTGTGCTGTGCTTTACTATGTGTTTATGTGGTACGGCGTGTCTTGAGCCGGGGGTCTATCGGAAATAGCCTTTCTACTTCTTCAGAGGTAGAGGTATGGACTGCGTACATCCTACCCCCCCCAGACCCCACCAGGTGGGAATACACTGGGTTTGTTGTTGTTGTTGTTTTTTTTAGATGTTTGAACCTTATGGCCAGTTTCTATATTTATTATCTATATTATGCAGTGTCCAGGTAGAGATATCAGTAAAGGGTTAGCTTATGGTCCTTTTGGATCATAAGCACCGTGTGACGTTCTGGTTTCAGAAAATTGGGTCGTTATATATATATATATATGCTTTTATTAAATTTGAGATCTACTAGCTAATGATATCTAATGAGTACCCATTACTTTGGTACTCATACTGGACTTTTGTATCTCTTTTCTAATGTAGATCTAAGTATGAGCCAATGGTGTTGACGTCATTCTTAGGCCCAACTATTGATCTGGTGATGGGGTGAACTTTCTAGAGTCTGAGCCTGATCCTCCTTCATCTGTTTCAATTATAATCTTTTGTATTCTAAAACTAGTTCAAATATGTATATTTTGAATACTATTTATTACTCTTTTTTTATTGTAGTGGCTCTAGTACTAACCAACCAGGTCTTAGGAGGGATTCTTTTTTTCATTTTGTCCTCTCCCTGTCTTGTACAACATATTTTGTCTGTATATATATATATATATATATATATATGTATCTATATATATACACATCCTTGCCTTCGCTTATAATTGTTGTCATTAATTTCGTTCCTATTTTCCTTATCTTTTATCGGATTAGCCCATTACTTATCATTCCAAGCTATAGCATGGCTTATTTACTGGTGAGTTAAAGTATGTATGATCATTGACCAGGAAATTGGGTGATGACACATATATTACCGTAGTTGATTTTACTGATGATTGGTCAAATTTCATATTCTTTATAAAATGTAAAGCATATTATATGAGATATGATAACTAACATCACAATTTGTATTAGAAATACATATTACTGAAGAAAACATATTTAATAAGAACAATATTATTGCAAATAGAAAAAAAAGAAAAACAAGTCTTCATAAATTTTATTCCCCAGTAAGATGATCAGTTCTTCAACTAATATACTCATAAAAATCTTCAGCTTCCAAATAAGTATTCTTGAGAGGTCTTTAAAGTCATCATCTTTGTAAGTAAGATTTTCCTAAAAACAATTATATGCACTTGAGGGCGATACATCATCGTTATCACCTTGAATGGTGAAGTGCACTTCCATATTATTTCTTTTCGTTTAAGGAAAGCGTGATAAAGGCTTACAAAATGATTGGGTGTATGAAAAGAACGTGCCCAATTATCTTTCATACCACATTGATGGCAAATATTAACTTTACCCCTTTAAGGATTACTTTGAGAATCTTTATTATTGTCTTGTTTATTTCTACCATGATGATGATAATTATTTTGTCCTCTACCATGTCCTATCCTTCATCCCTGACCATGATTGTGGTAGTGATTTTATCTTATTTCAGACTGATCATATGTTGGTAGAACATTCAGTTTAGTGAATAGAGCAGATCTAATAGGACGGGCTTCATGATTTTTTATTGACAGAGTACTATCTTTTCTAACACAAGCAGGCATGTAATCAATTTAAAATATTTATTAAACACCTTTTCATGGTATTGGCAATGCATTAGAAGCATGAAAAGTGAAAAGTGTTTTCTCCAGTAAGTCCTCATCAGTGATAGTTGTCTCCACATAATCTTAATATGGAAATTACTTTATGAATAATATAATTATACTCAACTATGATTTTAAAATCTAGAAAATGAAGGTGTATCCAGTCACATTTAGCTTGTCGTAATACCGTCAATTGTATGTGGTGTCGGTCTTTCAGGTTGATCCATAATTCAAGTGGATCTTTCATAGTTCAATTTAGTTTTTTAATCCTTCATGGAAGTGATGATGAACAAAATAATAGTCTTAGCTTTATATTGACTTGATGCATTATTTTCCCATTTAATAATCTCCCCAAGACCTTTAGCGTCAAGCTGAATTTCAGCATAAAGGACCCACGATAAATAATTCTTTTAGATAATGTCTAGTGCCACAAACTCAAGTTTCAGTAAATTTATTATAATAAATGTCACAACCTAATTTATTAGTCATGATGGCACCTACTTTATCCCACCAGTAGGTAGCCCAAACCATAGACAGATATATAAGCAAATAGGCTAATTTGGTGGAAAAAAGTGTAAAAGCTGAAAATTTACAAGTAAAGACTTACAATAATAATAAGGCAAGGATAGTCTAAAAGATTGATAGAACATCAATAACTATCCCACGAAATAGTAATGTCAGTACAAGAGTTACTAACAAAAGGAACAAAAGTGCTGAAATAGTCAAATATAAATCCATCTTGAATAGTGGAACACTAGACATAAATAATAGAAGGAAAAAGGACAACTCCAACTCCAAGAACTCACCTTATCTCCAAACTGAACTCAACACGATCTCAGTGTCAACGACAGCCACTAGTACTCGAATCTACGTCAAAAAAGTACAAAAGTGTAGTATAAGCACCAAAATCATGGAGACTCAGTAGACATCATCGTCCTATTGATTTAAATCATTATATAAATACGATAAAGATGCAGGAAAAATAAGCTAAGTCAAGATAAAAGGGCAAACCTGGATAAGCTCCAACACTATAAATAAATAACTAAAATAGATATAAGATGGAAGAAAGCATAATTAATACTAAAAGACTGACCCTCATAATCCAGTAAATGAGAAAAAATAAATAATTCAATGCGAGCTCTCATAAACCCAGAGGGTACAATCAAAGGAAGTAAATAATAAAAGTTCCAAAAATTTATAGAACATCAAGCCATAACCATGAATACATCCATTATATATTATATAATAAATAAACTCTTAATACTAGACTAGAATTGAAACTCAATAGAAATATCCTCATTATCATTATATGACGGACTTGAACCAAAACTCAAAATCAATAAAATTACCAGGTTTAGCCCAAAATCAGCACCAACTCCTAAGTACAAAACTAGGATAAATATCATGCATATAATCTCCCTAAATGTCCTAAAATAACCATTTTAAGGTTATAATATGCTTATAAAAGTCGACGAGAGCTAACACAAATCTTGACCTAAAGTGGGTCGAAGGGGCCTACTTCTAATCTCCAAAATCCATTCTATAGTATCTACTCCAGACTAGGCTAAGATATCTAAAATCACTTCTAGATGTTAATTAAGCCACAATTAGCCCTAATATATAAATTCTACCTAAAACTTGAGTAACTAAGTCAATTGTACCAATATTATGATTCCTTGATATAGTAAACAGTCCAAATAATGCAAATTATATCAACCATACCTCTAATTCATAAGTCCCATCCCATATCCAGCATAATATCACAATTATACCATGAATTAGCTCAATATATGAAGAGGGTAAACCTAACTACCTGGATGCCAAAGAAAATCCCGAAGAATCCGCTAAACTGGCAATTTCACTTTTCAAGAAGCTTCTGCAAGATGCCATACTAATAAAATCATAATCTACTCATCAAAAAAAGAACAAAGATACCCATATTGCACTATTGTACATTAGGTCCAAAATCACATAAAAATCTCATGTAGGGCCTGCTTGTGAAATCGCACTTTCAAAACCAACAATATGTCCCTTTATGCTTAAGGAACATTTAACCATAATAATAGGTGAATTTTAAGATCTAATGTTACTACAATCAACCCATCAATATTCTAGGGATTTTAGAAAATGATAAAGGATTTAATCATGAAATTGATGGAAGCTTACCAAGAATTCAAAAAAGAAACCTCGTTATTCAAGCTTATGAATACCCCAAAATAACTCACTAATAGTTCTTCCAAGTTTTCACACCTTTTAGGGTTCTAAACTCTTAGAAATGGGTAAAAAATGAGAGAAAATAGGCTAAGTAGAAAATTTACAGGTTTCTCAGGTGCCAGGTGTCGCTTAAGCAGACGTTGGGTTGCGTAAGCGCTAGTCACTTAAGTGACCAAGTGTCACTTTAGTGACACTTGGTTATCCCTGTATGTCTCTTAAGCGACCTTTGGCCGCTTAAGCGGCAATCGCTTAAGAACCAAAGGCATCGCTTAATTGATAACTGTTGGGCAAGCCAGTCCTCTTAAGCGACTGGTTAGCTGCTTTAGCGGCCTTCGCTTAAGTGACCCAATGGGTGCTTAAGCAACTGCACCAGCACTAGGTCTAACTGAGACTTTGAATTACTCTAAGTCTCCATCGACCCCTCGAGTTTCAATTAGAATCTTGTATATGCAGACGAACTATGCTACCCTATCAAATTCAAAATTTCAAAATTAATGGTGCACTTAAAATTTCCAGCCGAGGTCATTTTAACAAATAATGGGTCCCACACCCATGTTTCATTTTTCTTAAGTTCCGGCCAAAAGCCTGAAATGAGTCAAGAAGCCTTAGGACTCAAACCAAGGGTCCACCTACCCTAAAATCGATGTTCTAAGATTGTTAGAACTATCAAAATTAGAATACAAGGTTATTTGACTAATGTTTTTGGCCGGTAGAGAATTCTAACCAACGAAACTTCAAAAAAGAAAATTGGCCCTAAAAACTAAACAACAGCCTGATAACTGAATTGTCAGCTCCAACAAGTCATAAATGATTTGTGGCAGCTATAGGAAATCTCTAAATAGAAAAAAATAGGAATGCATAAAATAACCTAGAAGGTAATTACAATATCCACTACTAAAAGAACTTCTATCTATAAAAGTAAAGGATTATGATGTACTTGAAGCCTTTAAAAACTGAGGATATTAGGTCTGCATCTTTCTCTTAATCTCCCAAATATCCTTCTCTACTTGGCGGTACCTCTACTGAAACTTAACTACTGGAATATCTCTCATCCATAATCGTTTGACATCATTAGCTAATATGAGCACCAACTTTTCCCTGAACGCCAGCCGCTCAGTCAACTAAACTGAGTCCCATCTAATCACATGAGATGCAAATGAGATATATTGGCACAACATAGAAACATGGAAAACCAGATGGATAACAGAAAAATCTGGGGACAAGGCTCACTCATGATCCATATAACCAACTGTACGAAGAATCTCAAAGGGTTCAATATATCTGGGGATGAGTTTACCTTTCCTCCTAAACCTCATAACACTCTTCATGGTAGATACTCAAAGGAATACCCGATTGCCCACTCCAAATCTCAAGGAATAAAGTGAGATCTATATAAGCCTTTTGTCTACTCTAAGTTAGCCATAACCTATCCTGAATCATTGCGACTCTATCCAATGACTCTTAAAGAAAGTTAGTACCATGGGGTTTAAACTCGAAGGTCTCAAACCAACCAATAAGAGAAGGGCATTGCCTACCATACAATGCCTCAAAAGGTGCTACCTCAATACTCGAATGGTAGCTATTATTATACGTGAACTCTGCCAAAGATAAGTATTTCTCCCATTAGCCTCCAAAATCCATAACAAAGGCTCAGGGCATATCCTTGAGAACATAAATAGTCCACCTTGACTAACTGTCGGTCTAAGTATGAAAGGTTGTACTAAGATCCAGCTGAGTACCTAACTCCTCCTGAAAAGCTCTCAAAAAGCTTGAAGTGAACATCGAACCCAATTCTAATATGATAAATATAAGCACATAATACAAATGGACTATCTTACAAACATAGACACGGGATAACCTCTCGACATTGATAGACATAATAATAGCAATGAAATGTGTTGATTTGGTCAACTAGTCCACAATGACTCAAATACCATCAGAACCATAAAAGGTGTGAGGCAAGCTGCTAACAATGTCTATGGTAATCCACTCTCATTTCCACTCAGGAATGGGCACCCTCTAAAATTAAGCCACCGAGTGTTTGATGATTGGCCTTTACAAGCTGAGAACATAGGCAATGAGCTACAAACTTTGCCACATCTCTCTTCTTACCACTCCACCAATAATGTTTCCCCAAATATTTATACATCTTAATTGTACTTAGGTGAATAGAATATTTGGAGTTGTGATCCTCACACAGAATCGACTTAATCATGGAATCAACCCTTAAAATACAAATACATCTATAAAATGTCAAAACACCATCAAAATTTATGGTATCCCTCTTAGAATCACTACTCAAAACCTGATCATAAATGATACAAAGCCTAATATCCTTAAACTGATGACTCTAAATATGCTAAAATACCAAAAATGTAATGACCTTTAGGTTATTTTTCATATTTCTTCTTATTTTTACCATTAGTGTTTTTCTATAGCTACTTCAAGTTATTTATGACTTGCTGGAATCTACTTCAAGTTATTTATGACTTGCTGGAATTGCTAGTTTAGTTATCAGGTAGTTTTTTTGATTTTTAGATCCAACTTTATATTTTGAAGTCTTCATTGGTTCCAAATGACCATTGGGCAAAAACTCTGGTAAACTAATCTCATATGTGAATTGTGACTGTACTTGTAGCTCCAAAATGTCAATTTTAGGCTAGGTGGACATTTGGTTTGGGCCTCAAGGAATCCAAGTTCATTTTGATCCATTGGTTGAAAATTTAAAAAAAATATGGGTGTAGGACCCATATTTGATCGAAACAACCTCAGATGAAAAACTTGATTGCACCATTGAGTCTAGAATATTAAATTTAGTATGGTTATATAGTTCATTTGAGTATAAGGGATTCGAAATAAATCATAAGGGATTGGTGGAATTCTAAATCTTAACTAATATTTGGTGCTATCACTATCATAGGCCAGAGTCGTAATCGGCATACCATTGGTAGATATTGATGATCGTAATCATGATATATTGATGAAATTGTGATTGAGCCTGGCTTTCATGACATGTGGCGATTGCTAACCTCGAGGCCGCTAAAACATCCTGGGTTTGGACCCTAAGAAAATTTTTTAGATTTTTGATTTCTGGTCAAAATATGACTAAGGAGTACAGGTCGTATACTGGGGAAAGGTGGGTAATGCTTGGTTGTACACTAACAATTATTGGTTGATGGATTGGATTGGGTTCTGGAATAGGTATGAATTGGAGGGTATGGTTCATATGGTTGGATGCGGGTTGTATGGTTTGGGTTTTACCTTCACTTAATCTGAGACTTAGTAACTTAATTAGGATCTGAGTATGAGTGTCTCACTATGAGCCATAAGATAGGGTACGAGTCATACCATTGACTCGTATGGTAGATAGTGTTTATATTTTTTTTGGTTCTACTACCAGGGATATAATTTAGGGGCGTATGGTTTGGGTATGAATTGGTTTAGGTAAGTCGTATGCTAGATAGTGTTGGATTTAAGGTGTAGGTCTAGGGTACGAGTGGTGGGTACCATTTGTACTGGAGGGTACGATTGGTATGGGTGGTGTACCACCTGATGGGAATTTTAAGCAGTTAAGTTAGGGGTAATTTGGACATTCACTTAACCACTTAAGGCCCCACAACTTATAGCTCTATTGGTATATTATTTATCCTATTATTCTAATCTTAAATACTTAGAAGCACTCTCTAATTCTCTCTAAGGCTCTTGGGTAAAGAAAGGCTAGGGTTTCATATGGAGGAGAAATTTAGGACTTGTTTAGGTGATTTATTTCTATCATCTTCATAATCTAAGGCATGTACTCCTCTCTTATTGTTAGTTCCAACTAAAGGCATGATTTATACAATGTATTCATGACATGATTATTGTATGGTTTTGGGGTTATCAAATATATAATGGGGTTTTGGTACTAAATGCTTGGTTATAGTTTTCCCATATTTTAATTATGTATTTCCATGCTTTAATGGTGGTTTGTACAATTGGTTTCATGGGAATGGTTAATTGGTAATTGGAATTAGTTTTGGAAATACTTTTCCCTCAACATTTTTGATAAAATTCCAATGATGATGTTTTTACTATGTTGTTGGACTTTTAATGGAACTATTTCCTGGTATGGTTTAGTAATGGAACCCTAAATGGTATAAGTTGTTTGGAATTGATAAATGGTAATATTTTTTGGTTATAGTTATGGTTAATTAAACTTTCATGTGGGGTACATGGGATTCCCCATAGCAAACATAATAATGGAACACTTGTGAGGTATACGGGAGTCCCCCAAGTTAACTTGATAATGTAATCTATGGGTACATAGGAATACCTTCACATAAATATGTTGGCTAAGGACATTGTTTGCAAGTTATAGTCCTTGTGACAATACCACTACTCATAGCCTTAGTTAATAATAGTGGAATAAAGGTATGGTTGGGTGGCCATGGTTTTAATTGGGAAATAATGGTAGGGTGTGATAACTAACTATAAAGGTGCAAGTCCAACAGATGGACATAGGAAACTCAAGTTTGATGGCATGAGGGTTGGTCATTGCAACCATATATGATACTATAAGGTACATGGGAATTCTCTAAGTACATTATACATATGTATCATGGAGAGCAAAGGGTACTTAGGAATTCTCTACTCTTATGGTATCTCTGGTTTATGCGGCTACATAAATTAGAGCCGTACACTGGACCCATATAGCCTGTGGGTTTCTTTAGGATGGTAAAGCTACACATACCCAGGTTAATGATTTTAAAGGTATGCTAAACCCATCCCTCTTTCGCAGCATGGTTTTATATATATGTATGGTCTGTATGCATATGATTGGATTACTTAGTTTTATTGGATAACATTATTTTATCCTTATCTTGGGTTCATGTTAGCATTTTCCCTCTAACCCATCTTCAGGCGACTGTATCCCTACGTGATGTAGGAACTAGCCACAAAACTCTTCCTTCTTATTAATTATATTTAGGATTAGGTATTGGATTAAAGTAGTGAGCTTCCATATTTTGGAAGGCACTATTTCATATAATTGATGTCTTTACATACTTGGATTATTTTATAGATATTGGTTTTGGCTATGGTTGGGGAATGTCCCAACAGAATATTATTTTTCTTTTGGTTAGAGGCTTGTGTGAATACTATGGGTTAGAATGGGTGGGATCAGTTTTGGTGTTAGCTTTAGTATTATCATTGATATTGGGGCTGATACCATTGGACTAAATTTATGATTTTTCCCTCCTCTTATATTATGTTATGGACAGGAACTTGGTTTTATATTAGTTTGGTCATGGTTGTTGACTGATAATAGATGGATGGACTTGTTTGGGTTTGTCACAGCTATAGACCTATCTCAAAGTCTTACTTTATTCTTACACACTATATTCTTATACATTTGGAATTTATTCAGCTCAAGGTATGCATTTGGATGGTTGGGTTGGATATTGAGGGTGGTCCCAATCCTCGTTGTACTTAGGATGCCCATTATAAAAAGGCCCAGATTTAGGTCATGTCAAGTTGGTATCAGAGCATTAGGTTCATGGTCAATTAGGAGTCCACAAGCTATGTTGAGTAGAGTCTCTTTAAAGGGTGTGTAGTGAACCACATTCATAAGGAAGAAGCTACAAGACAGTTAGGAATGTTTCACTTTCTTGGTATTCTATTTTCAAGATTAGAGTTTAAGTCCTAGAATCTTCTTTAATCCTATTTTTTTTGCTTTTTAGATAATATCTCGATGATCTGAGATATAAGAAAACTCTTTTATCCCAACTAGGGACAATATTGAAGGGACACACACTACTTAGGGGATCCATACTCAGTCTAGGGGTCCTATCCCTGATATTTCTAGAGTTCCACCTATTGCTACTTATCTTCTTCAGGAAAAGGTGATGAATGCAGAATTTTGTCAATTGATTCATGTTATTGCTTAGTTAGTTGCTGCTCAGGTTGAACAGGATACATCTGGTGTTTCATCTACTGAGGCCCTAAGGGTTGGCCAGTTTATGAAGATGAATCCTTTTACTTTTACTAATGTGAAGGTAGCAGAGGATTCTTAGGTTTTTTGGATGAAATAGAGAAAATCTCTAGGGTGATACAGGCTACGAATATGGAATGGGTGAATTTTCCTGCTTACCAGCTTAAGGATGTGGCATATCAATGGTACAAGAAGTGGGATAGGGTGACAGATGATGTGGAGGAGTCAACTTTGTGGGAGACTTTCTCTAATGTGTTTCTAGATCACTTTATTCCCTAGGAGTAGAAGGAAGTGAAGGCAGAGGAATTTGTCAATCTAAGAAAAAGGAAAATTTTGGTCAAGCAATATGCCTTGAAATTTCATCAGTTGTCAAGGTATGCTCCAAAATTGGTGTTTGATATTACGGAAAAGTTGAGAAAGTTCACTTCTAGACTATCTCAGGATTTAATCCTTAAAAGTAAGACAGTGTTGCTAATTACAGATATAGATATGTCTAGGTTGGTTGTTCATATGCAACAGGTGGAGAAAGAAAAGAAAAAATAGGCTGAGATTAGAGAAAGGCATAGTAAAAAGTTCAGATCTACTGAATAGGGTTGTGCTCAATAGCAAGGCGGTTGGGATAACAGAAAATGGCTAAAAAAGAGTGTGGGTGGGGTGGGGGGTTCTGGTTCCTTCTCTATATCTAGTGCTCCTTACTTGAAATAGTTGGGTGATAGGCGTCAGTAGGGTGGCAATAACTTCTATGCACGGGATGCCTAATCTCAGGCAAGTGGGACTCAACAGCCTCATCATGCCCTTCTTTTTAGTTTTATGGTAGGTTACATAGGGTTTTCTGTGATGAGGGGCGGTATAGGTGTTTCAAATATGTCCATCTAGGCCATATACTTTGAAACTTTCTAGTTGGTAAGGGTGTTTTGGGTGCGAGCAAGGCTCCCATTGCTTCATCTTCTGCTCTCACACCAAAAGGTGTTGCTTCTGCTTCTGGTATTGGTGCAGGTCAGAATAGGTTATATGCTCTAGTGGTAAATGAGTCTCCTTTGATTCCGGACAATCATCTAATCTCTATTCATCCTTATGAAATGACTTCAACTGAGTTGAGAGAACTCAAAGAGCAACTTAATGGTATCTCAAATAAGGGTTTCATCCATCCTAGTGTATCCCTGTAGGGTGGACCAGTATTATTTGTGCAAAATTAGGATGGTTCCTTTCGGATATGCATTGACTATTGGCAATTGAATAAGGTAACGGTCAAGAACAAGTATACTCTTTCGAGGATAGATGACTTATTTGATCAGCTGCAAGGTGCCAAATTCTTTTCTAAACTAGATCTTTGGTCTTGGTATCATCGGCTTAAGATTAGGGAGGAAGATATCCCTAAGATTGCTTTTTGTACTCGGTATGGACAATTTGAGTTCTTGATTATGTCATTTGGATTGACGAATGCCCTGGCAATATTTGTGGATTTGATGAACAGGATTTTTTGGCAGTTTTGGGATCTTTTTATCACTGTGTTCATTGGTTACATTCTGGCATATCCTAAGAGCGAGGTAGATTATTCTAATCACCTTTGTTTGGTGTTGCAGACCTTGAAAGAGCAGCAATTGCATGCCAAATTCTCCAATTGTGAGTTTTGGTGGAATGTTGTAACTTTTGTTGTCCCTATTATTTCTAGTGAAAGGATTATGGTGAATCCTCAAAAGATGGTTATGGTTAAAAGGTGTCCTATACCCATACTTCAACCGACATTCAGAGCTTCTTGGGTTTGGCTGGGTATTATAGGCGGTTCGTGGAAAGTTTTTCAATAATAACTGTTGAAGTTGGGTGTATTTATGCACTCTAATGTTACTATTCTATCTTATTAAGCCTTGTTTTGAGGATAATTCGTGTTATTAATGCGTGAATAATGATATAAAAAAGCATATAAGTGTTCAAGGACGTGATTACAATGGTTCAAAGTGTTTTCAAACAAGTTTGTACTTAATTAAGTCATTTAGAGTTTAATAGAGAAAACTAGTCTTACTAGCTTAAGCGAGGTATGTGTCTAGTTGGTTTCGATGGATTCTAAGGTGTTTAATGAGTTCCATATGGTTTAATATGTGTAATTATTAGTGGAATAACTTGTTTGTAAGGTAAAAAGTTCAAGTGAATCAAGTTTAGAGTTGGAACAATAAGTGAAGATCACAGCGAACTAGCCATGTCTTAGCTTGTGTTTTTGATTCGTAGTTGAAGATATTGTGTTGTTATGATCTCTAATTCGCGGTGTATGATTATGTATAAATATTTGTGAGCTGAATATGGTGATATATTAATGATATAAAGGCTGAAAATTCATTGGAAATACACTACAAAAGGCATGGGAAAAAGATAGGACGTTCAATACTTAGCCAAAATTATGGACGTAATTTCCAGTGAGCCGACGCTATATGGATGTGTCGTGTCCCTTCTCCCTATGCATAAACCAGAATGATGCACCACCAATTCTATGAAATACCCAATGGAACACAATGCTCATACCAATGAGATACATAACGCGACGCGTTGGTCATTTAAAGCACGGCCAAAAACATTATCCTTGTCCTACACGGTTTAGGTCTTCTACTTTTCTATAAATAATACTTTGTACACATTTTTTATTATGTTGGGATGTCTTGAACAACAAAAGTAGGCTTCTGCACTTTATCTTGAGTTTTACATTATTAATTTAGCTTTCTTTTAGATTATATCATGTATTCAACATTTTGTATCATGATTATTACTATGAGTGGCGAGAAACCTCCTTTCCGAGGTTAAAGCCAAGAACATGAGTATTATTGTTTTGAATTGATTTTGTTTAATTTGCTTATCATATTTGGTTGCTTTTTCAGCTTTGATTTAACTGTTTGATGGATTGATCACCTGAAAAATGTGTCAATTGTCCACCTTTTGATCTCAGGAGAGGGAATAGGGAGATGGAACATGGAGATGAACAAAGTATGGTTTGTATTCTTTTATAAAATAAGGAATTCAAATTATCATATAGGATAGGTATGTACTTATAAGCCTTGATTTAAATTAGGATGAGATCTTAATGAACTTAATTGGATTATTACACCCCTTCTCAACAATGTAGTTGTAATGTCCAAATTAGGTAAACAGTTAGAGGTTGGGAGACCATGATTATGCGATTAACCCTACTAATCAACAACCAAGATAAGTGAATTAACAAATGAAATTCAATAACATAGTATGATTGTTCAAAGTGCTTTAACCCTGGGCTTTATTCCATTGATTGTTCCAAGACTTTACTTTTACACATTGTTTACTTTACTTTCAACTTACAAACTTCAAAACTCTCTTTTATGTTACTCTTGCACCAATTGAATCTAAATTGTGAACTGAAATTGAATCATTGTTGAATCATGTCCCTATGGGATCAATACTCAGCTTTCTTGAAGGACACTTTACTACTTGATAGACCACGTACACTTGCATGTGCTCTTGGGCGTTGTCATGTTCTTGGCATCGTTGCCGGGGACTTGTAATTTGGCAACTGTTTTATTCTTAGTTTTACTTTTATATTTCTTTGGTGTTTTTTATGCTTGGTGTTGGTTGTGTATTTACAGGAAACAAGTTAATAAAGTAGTAAGCTAGAAAGGGATCAGGACTTGGTTGAACTAAGCTCCAAACCTGAGCAACTTTTCAGTCAATGAAGGAGAGAAGCAATCCTTCACCCTCATATCCCCTAAATCACAGAAGATCAAGTTGCTCTAATGGCTGAAGAATAAGTAACCCGTAGAACAGTCAGAGAAATGGCAATCCCACTTTCAACTAATTTGACCTCCCCATTTTAAAAGCAGGCAGCTGGAGGAAATTTTGATCTTAAAACGAATATGGTTCAACTTCTGATTAGCAGTGGACAGTTCACAGGGCTTTCACATGAAGATCCACAGGTCCACTTGTAAAATTTCCTAGAAATCAGTGACACATTGATTCCAACAGGGGTGAATATAGATTATGTAAGGATGACATTGTTCCCCTTTTCATTGTTGGGAGAAGTAACAAAGTGGTTACATGGCATGAAAATTCCTCATCCATTTCTTCCCGTCTGGGAAGACTGGGAGACTTCGCAGTGAGATTGTGTGCTTCAAACAGAAGCCAAACATGAATCTATACCATGCATGGGAGCACTTCAAGGCACTTTTTTGGGACTATCCATGTAACGCCCGAGTCTATACCCCAGACATCACATGGTGCTCATAATCCCGAAGGACCACAAGCTAACCCATGACTGGTACCTACTGCAATCACTGAATAATAATACTATAAAAATATGAAAATTTGTCTAAAACTTCCATAAGGTTCAAAACTGAATCAAATATTGAATACTGAAAATCAATATTGTAAACTAAACATTTGTCTGAAATACTTTAGCCTGAAAATCCTTTAACTGGACTGTCTGAAATTGAAGTTGATGGGACAAGCCCCCAACTAACTCAGACTACTGAAGTACTGATAACTGAAAATAATACTTTGTCCTCAAACTATGAGAACTCACTACTAAATTTGTTGCTAATAATCTAGGATGCTAGGTACGTTCAGGAGCCCATGCGTCTAAACCTATGATATATGACATCCTAGCACAAAACAAAGGTATGCGTCAATACTTTGAATATACTGGTATGCTAGGTGAGGTAAGGCTGAATGCATGGTTTTATATGTAAGAAGAATAAATGACTGAATGACATGAATATAACTGAATGATAGCACGTGTATATCTAAAACTGCTGTAAATACTGATTATGCAATGCAATGCATATAACTATGTATACTGTAACTAAGATTTTATTAACACTAGTTAATAAGTTCTAAAAATTGAATGTTTGCTATTTGAGTTTACTGATACTGTATTACTATTAACTGAGAGACTGTTTCTAACAATCCTAATTCTATAGAGGATGACTATATCTGACAAACCTGATTTTGAAATTGAACTGAGGTTTTATACTGAGTCTGAAACTGAAACTGTGGGAGAGTTTATCTAACCAAAATACCCCGATTATGAACTGAGTTGGGTTCCAATCTGTGACCCCAGTTGGAAAGATGTTAGCACCTTGCCAAGGGATACTAACAATGGCTATGAGCTAACCCTCTCAGATAGAAAGCCCTTGCATCAACCCTCACTGGCAGAAAAACTTGTACGAGATGTATCAACCCTAGACTGGCAAAAAGACATCTCAACCTATGCTGGCTACGTAGTTCTGTAATGCAGGGATTGCTACTAAGGGTCAAACCCTCTACTGAAAGAAATGCCCTTACCCCTGGGTTCGCTCGGTGTTGATTTCTACTCCCAACTGAATAGACACTGAACTAATTTCTCAACTGTACTAGGCTTGACTAAACTTTTACTAATCATGTTTTTTATCTGAACTGGACTGAGCTCACTGTGTTCTGATACCTTATTGAATACTTTTAGTCCTATTAACTGGCTGAATATATTGAGTTCTACAATCTGTCTGAGTACTATAGGACATCACATCACTTAGACTACTCTAAAACTACTGTAAATCTAGGTAAATAGCTAGATTGTCGGATATTAGATACCTCAACACTCGATTACATAAATTGTAAAAGATAGCACAATCTTGAAAGCATGATAGCTAGACACTTTGTCACAATTCATTCATTGAGGCATTTTAGTAAACACTTGCATGGCATGAACTTGTATACATGCTAACATGAAATAATTTCATTATTTATCTCACATGAACAATTCATCAAACACTTGGGGAGCATAATTTATACATATGACAATATTACAACATATAAGCATTATGATCAAAATCCCAAACTCACAAATTCAAGGGCTTTTAACACAAAACCATATAACAACACACATATGCTATTTTTTTCTCAAGAAACTTGTAATTAATCATGGATTATAAACCCAACTACATCATAATCATTAATATAATCAAATTCAATATAAAATTCGTGAAAAAAATCAACTTGTAATTTGAAAAGGGTTCTTGAACTCCAAGGATGGAAGGAAACCCTTGGATGAACACCTAACGTACCTTGAAACTTGAATTCATGAAGATTGATGGTGAATTTCTTGAATATTGATCTTGACTTGATGGACTAGGGTTTGCTCTTGAGAGAATTTTAGTGAATAATGAGAGTATTTTGCCTATTGAGGGGTTTAATCTCGTGTTTTGAGGATGAATAGAAGTGGGGAAAATGTCCAAAATACCCCTTTAAACACTGATTTAATTGCTGAAAAGTATGCCCAGCAATGCACATACTGATGGACCACGCTGATAGACTTAGTGCAATGACTATCGAGCTACATCAAGTTCGCATTGGTTCACTGGAATTGCACTAAAAGCTGGGGAAAAATTATTTGTCGACATGATGGACGATGTGTCGCATTAACCCACTATTTTGGTCACCTGAATATGATTCAAACGAGGTCCAAAAATCTAAAACTCACCCAGAGTGACCTATTGACACACCAAATCATTATTCAATCCAAGAATCGATGTTTCAAGGACATAAGGGTCAAAAAATAGGATCACCAACTTATGAAGGCTAAAATAAATTCTAAGCATAAGCACTTAGCTGAAGTTTCTAAGTTTGGCACCTCTTTTAAGCGTTAATAGACTGAGTTAAGTTTAGGAATTTATGGGGTCTTACAATATCTCCCCCTTGGGAATATTCATCCTCGAATGAGATTGACTAAGCTGAGAATGTTAATAGACTAAATTTATATGCTAAACACGTATAACTAAAGCATAATTACATGACTGAAAGTACTGATATACTGAGTTATCATACTGAACATGCATAATTGAAGCATAACTGAGTTATGAAAACATGACACATAACTGTGCTATTTTATGAAGGTATGCATGATATGAGAATGCTATGCAACTAAACTGATACAGAGTTATAAAGGTAATCTAAGCATAGAACTGAGTAAATTCAAGGAAAATTGTTACCTTAAGCCGAGTCTGAGTTTTCAAAGAAGTGGTGAGGATACTTGTGCTGCATATCTTTTTCTGCTTCCCAAGTAGCTCCCTCAACGAATTGATTACCCCAAAGAACTTTGACTAGAGGAACCTCTTTGTTCCTCAGTCTACAAACCTAAAAATCAAGAATTTTAACTGGGATTTCCTCGTAATAGAGTCTATACTGGACATCAATGCCCTCTATCAAGACTACTGTTGCTGGGTCACCTATGCACTTCTTTAGCAAGCAGACATAAAACACTGGGTGAACTGAATCTAAGGCTGAAGGCAACTCAAGCTCATAAGCTACCTTTCCAAAACGACTGAGAATTTGTAAGGACCGACATATCGGGGACTGAGTTTCCCCTTCTTGCCAAACCTCATCACTCCTTTTGTAGGAGATGTTTTCAAATATATATAATCACCAATCTCAAACTCAAGATCCTTCCTTCGCACATCGGCATACGATTTCTGTCTGCTCTAAGCTGTCTTAAGCCTTTCCCTGATTAACTGAACTTTTTCTAAGGCCTCAAACACTAAGTTAGGACCTACCACTGGGGCCTTACCTACTTTAAACAAACCAATGGGAGATCTATATCTACTCCTATAAAGCACCTCAAACGGATCCATCTGGATGCTAGAATGATAACTATTATTATATGCAAACTCAATCAAAGGCAATTGGTCATCCCAACTACCCTTAAAGTCAATGGCGCACACTCTTAACATATCTTCTAAAGTCTGAAAAATCCTTTCTAAGGGTGAAAGGTTATACTGAGGTGAACTTGGGTACCAAGATCCTTTTGGAAGGCTTTCCAGAAATAAGAGGTGAACTACGTACCTTTATCTGAAATGATGGATAACAAAACTCCGTGCAATCTAACTAACTCTCTAACATAGATCTTTGCATAATCCTTTGTTGAGTAAGAGGTATGAACTGGTAAGAAATAGGCTGATTTGGTCATCCTATCTACAATGACCCAAATTGAATTTTTCTAGGAACGAGTACGAGGTAAACCCATCATAAAATCCATGTTCACTTCCTCCCATTTCCATATGGGAATACTGAATTCTTCCATGGAACCACAAGGTTTCTCCTGCTAACACATAGAGCACTTAGCTATAAACTCTACAATATCCCTCTTCATCCCACTCCACCAATAAATCTCCTGCAAATCATAGTACATCTTAGTGGCCCCTGGGTAAATAGAGTAACGTTTACCTTACACTTCTGTAAGAATTCGTTGCCTCAAGTTATCTATACCTGGAATGTATAGCCGACCCTGGCAATGCTACACACCATATTTCCTTGGGAGAAAACCTCTATTTTTTTATCTCTGACTGAATCTTTCAACTTGATTGAACTGGGATCTCTGTCCTTCTTTTCCTTTAATTTGAAAACCAGAGATGATTCTGAACTATTTTGCACCCACACACTACCCTCTGCTAAATCTACTAAGAGGATACCTAGTCATGCAAGCCGATGAACTTCCTGAACTAACTTTTTGTTACCATCCTCCATGTGAGCAACATTACCCATATACATCCTACTGAGAGCATTAGCCACTATATTAGCCTTGCCCAAATGATACAGGACGCTCATGTCATAATCTTTCAACAACTCTAACCACCTTCTCTGATGTAGGTTCAGATTTTTCTAAGAAAATATGTATTATAGGATTTTGTGGTCTGTGAACACATCTACATGTACCCCATACAAATAATGCCTCTAAATCATTAAGGCAAAGACAATAACATATAGCTCAAGATCATGAGTTGGGTAATTCTTTTCATGGGGCTTAAGCAGTCTAGAGGTATAAGCTATGAACTTACTTCTCTGTATCAAAACACACCCCAAACCCACTCTTGAAGCATCACAATATACCATAAACCCGTCTGAACCATCTGGTAAAGCCAAAACTGGGGTTTTAGTAAGTTGAGTCTTTAACACCTAAAAACTCTTCTCACAAGAATCTTACCACTAGAAATTTACTTTCTTCTAAGTCAATATGGACATGAGGATACAATGGATAAAAATCCTTCAAAAAATTGTCAGTAATAGCAAGCCAAACCCAAGAGACCCCTGATATCTGATGAAGATATAGGTCTGAGCCAGTTTCTCACTGCTTTGGTCTTTTGAGGATCAACGCTAATTCCATCACCGAAAACTATATGACCAAGAAAATCTACTGACCTTAAAAAAATTGGCACTTACTGAATTTGGCAGACAACTGATGGGTTCTAAGAGTTTGTAATACTATTCTGAGATGGTCTGCATGATCATGTTCACTGCAGGAGTAGACAAGACTATGAACTACTTAAACACGCAGTTCATTAAGTCTATGAAGGTTGTTGAAGCATTGGTAAGATGAAATGACATGACCAAGAATTCAAAATGATTATATCAAGTTATGAAAGTTGTTTTTAGAATATCACATTCTCTGACTCTAAGCAGGTGATAGCCTGATCTGAGGTCTATCTTAGAAAATTGGTACCCTGAAGTTGGTCAAATAAGTCATCGATTCTGGGAAGTGGATAATTGTTCTTAATCATGACTTTTTTTAGCTGACGGTAGTCTATACATATTCTAAGAGAATCATCTTTCTTACGCACTAATAGAACTAGTGCACCCCAAGGGGAAATGCTGGGTATGATAAATCTCTTATCTAGGAGATCCTTCAACTGTTCTTTTAACTCTTTGAGTTCTTATAGGGCCATTCTGTATGGCAGGATAGAGATAGTTTGAGTATCTAGAAGAAGGTCTATTTCAAAGTCAATTTCCTGCTCGAGAGGGACTCCTAAAAGATCTTCAGTAAACACATCTCAGAACTCACATACTACTGGAACTGAATCAAGATTAGGGGTCTTGAACTAGAGTCTTTAAATTAAACGAGATGATAAACACACCCCTTAGATATCATTTTTCTTGCCCTAAGGTAGGAAACAAGATGACCCCTAAGTGTTGAATTACTACCCCTCCACTCAAGGACAGGTTCATTCAGAAACTAAAGATGGACAGCTCTATTTTTGTATTCAACTGAAGCATAGCATAAATGAAGCCAATCCATGCCAAGAATGATATCAAAATTGGTCATTTCTAATCCTACTAAGTCTGCTGAAGTGACTTTTTGAGATACCATAATCGGACCTGTATACCCTTAAGGCTATGATAGATTTACCCACAAGGGTAGAGACTAAGAAGGGCTCTGCTAGGATTTTGGGACTGTCTCTAAAGTCAACAACTATATAAAGAGTTACAAATATTAAAGAAGCTCCTATATCTAGCAAAGCATAAGCATGCAAATGATAAACTTGTAACATACCAGTGACTACATCAGGGGAACTTTCCTGATCCTGTCAGGACTGAAGTGCATAAATCCTATTTGGGCATTGCCCACTGGTGGCACTAGAAGTGGCACCCTGCTGATTTAGGGTGACTAAACTGAGATGAAGAATAATTATGCTGACTTAGCAAACCCACCTGAGGACACTCTCTAACCCTGTGGCTTGGCTTACCATATCCTAAACATACATCACTGCCAGTCTTGCAGACACCCTGGTGGTTTTTGTCACACTTCTAGCAAAAAGGATTTATTCGGGCACTGCTAACACTACCCTGAGGTTTAGGGCCTGGTACCCTATCTTTATTGTTGTTTATGAATTTTGACACTGGAGCACTGGCTAAGGACGAAGATGGAACTAAAGATTTTGGGTGGAACTGAGAATGATTTCCACCCTCTGACTTAAGCTAAGTTAAGTTAAAGCTACTTATTCTCACTCTCTTGTTCTCTCTCTTATTCTCCTTATTCTTAGACTTCTCTATCTACTGAACATAGACCATGAGCCTGGATATGTCCATCTCCTTAATCAACATTATGGTCCTAAACTTTTTGACCATACTATTAGACACACTAGACACAAACTTACTTATATTAGATCTGCTATCTGCTACCACATGAGGGGCGTATCTTGATAATTGACTAAACTTTAGTGAATACTCTTTCACTATCGTATTGCACTGCTTCAGATTAATAAACTTTAAAACCTTTGTTTCCCTCAACACCAGTGGGAAGAACCAATACAGAAAAGAAGTGGACAACTCTTCTCGTTCTATGGGCCCTACAACTGCAACCCTCTTTGCCTTTCACTACTTGAAACATGAGTGAGCCACATCTTGCAACTGATATGTGTCCAACTCAACACTCTCACTAGCTGTCACCCCCATCATATCTATGACTTTCTGCACCTAATCAATGAATTCCTATGGGTCCTTCTCTGACTTAGACACAGTAAAGGGTAGAGGGTTCATTCGGGCGAAGTCCCAAATTCTAGCTGCAATAGTATTAGCCACTAGGTTAGCTAGAATGGTAGCTGGGAATTCATTCTGGGCTACCACAAAATAAGCTAGAGTGGTGAAAGCTGCTCTGAATTCTACATAGGAAACTTGCGCGTCCAGAGGATCTAGTTAGACTGGTGGAGGTGCTAGATGATTTCCTGTGCTCCTTTAGTTGTTCTTTTTAGGAGGCATATTCTGTAAGAGGAAGTAAGAAAATGATTATACTGAGAGTATAACTTGAGCTCATACTCACTTGTAATATATGATTACTAAAAGAAGGGAAATGTTTCCTAAAATGCCTTATAGCCTCTTGTCCATAAGTCCGGTGCGCAATACACCCATTCACAAGACTGTACTAGATGCAGCTATCAGACTTCCAAGGACTCTGTTGAACCTTAGGCTCTAATACCTAGATTATAATGCCCCGAGTCTGTACGGACGTCACATGGTGCTCATAATCCCAAAGGGCCACAAGCTAACCCATGAATGGTACTTGCTATAATCACTGAATAATAATACAATAAAAATATGGAAATTTGGAAAAAATTACCATAAGGTGCAAACCTGAAACAAATACTAAAAATTAATACTATAAACTGAACATCTTTCTAAAATACTCTAGCCTGGAAAACCTCTAACTGATCTGTCTGAAAATGGAGTTGATGGGACAAGCCCCCAACTAACTTTAATAACTAAAGTATTGATAACTTAAAATAATAGTCTGTCCTCGAACTATGAGGACTCACCACTAAATCAACTATTGATAATCTGCAGTGCTAGGTACGGTCAGGAGCTCGTGCGTCTGAACCTATGATATAAGACATAATAGCACAAAAGAAAGGTATGCGTCAGTACTTTGAATGTACTGGTATTCTAGGTAAGGTAAGGCTAAATGCATGGTTTCATATATATGAACAATAACTGATTGAATGGCATGAATATAACTGAATGATAGTACGTGTATATCTGAAACTGCTATAAATACTTATTATGCAATGCTACATACATAACTATGTATATTGTAACTAAGATTTCATTAACACTGGATAATTTCAGATAAGTGAATGACTGATATCTGAGTTTACTAATACTATATTACTGTTAACTGAGAGACTGTTTCTAGCAGTCCTGATTTTGTAGAACTGAACTAAGTTCTATACTGAGCTGGGTGACTGTATCTGGCAGTCCTGATTCTAAAATTAAACTGAGGTTTTATACTGAGCCTAAAACTAAAACTTTGGGAGTACTCATCTAACCGACATACTCCCAATTATAAATTGAGTTAGGGTCCAACCTGTGACCCTAGTTGTAAGGGTGTTAGCACCTTGCCAAGGGATACTAATAATGGCTTTGAGTTAACCCTCTTTGACAGAAAGCCCTTTCGTCAACCCTCGTTAGCAGGAAAACTCATACGAGATTTATCAAACCCTAGACGGGCAGAAAAACATCTCAACCTACGTTGGCTACGTAGTTCTATAACGTAGGGATTTCCTCAAGGGTCAAACTCTCTACTGACAGGAATACCCCCATCCTTGGGTTCGCTCAGTGTTGATTCCTTCTCCTAGCTAAATAGATAATTAGCTAATTTCTAGACTATACTAGTCTTAACTAAACTATTACTGATCATGTTGTCTATTTGAACTGGACTGAGTTCACTGAGTTCTGATAACTGACTTAATACTCTGAGTTCTGTTAATTGGTTGAATATACTGAGTTCTATTATCAGTTTGAGTACTACTAGATGTGACATCACTGGGAATATTCTGAAACTACTGTAAATCTAGGTAAACAGCTAGATTATCAGGTATTAGATACCCCCAGGACTCAATTGCATACATTGTAAAAGATAACACAATCTTAAAAGCCTTATAGCTAGATACTTTGTCACAATTCTTCATTGAGGCATTTTAGCAAGCACTTGAATGGAATGAACTTGTATACATGCTAACATGATATGATTTCATTACTCAACTCACATGAATAATTAATCAAACACTTGGGGAGCATAATTTATACACATGACAATACTACAATATGCAAGCATCATGATCAAAATCCCAAACTCACAAATTCAAGGGTGTAACATCTCGCAAAATCTTAAGCTCAACTCAGTCTTTTAAGCTTGCTAAGGGATCTCAGACTTAGAAAATTCTAGCTAAGTATTCAGACTTAGTATTATTTTGTCCTTCATAAGTTGGCAGCTCTATTTCATGACTCATATGACCTTAAAGTATTGATCTTTAGATTAATTTATGATTAGGAATGTCAGTAGGTGTTTGCAGACAAGTTTTGAATATTTTGAACCTCGTTTAGACCATGTTCAAGTGACCAAAATAGTGAGTCGATACGATCTCAATGTGTCACATCGTCCCTCATGCCAATAGATATTTTTTACCTCAGCTCAGTGAAAATTCTAGTGAACCAACATAAACACGATGCGGTACATTGTCTATTGCATTGATGCCAAAGATGCGGCATGTCGATCTATGCATCGATAGTTTGGTTTTTAGTCAATAAAAAACCGTATCCATAAAGGTATTTGGGTCTTTTTACCCACCCCAATTCAGCCCTAAACACACAAGATTTAGCCATCATTAAGCAACATACACTCACTTTCTCTCAAATTCCTCAAGAACAAGAACCTTAGGTAATTTAATTTGAAAGCAAAGGCTCAAGATTTCGGCATTGTTCTTCTAGAATTAAATAGCCAAGGTATGTGAAGTGTTCATCCTAAGTCAGTAGCATGTTAACCATATAGAATTTCCCTAATTTCTACATTGTATCACATGGGAAATCTGATAAGCTTTTCATCGATATAAGATTTGCCCATATCGGACACTCGGGTAAGAAGTTATGGCCAATTTAAGCCTTCGTCAAAAAAGTACATCGTTTGAGAGCCTAGCGCATGGTGGAGAGGGTGCATTTAGCAATTGTCAATTTTTAGTAGGACTCCATGATTATGGCACATCGTGGAGGAGTCCCAGGTCCCAACCAGTTGGAAATTGCAATGGCTCCACATCGCGGAGTATGCCATTTTCCCAATTGTCAAATTCTAGTGAGCCAGCGCGATTAGTAGCGCATCGCGGAGGCCAGCGAAATTGGGTTCTATTTTAATTTTTCCAGTTTTGCAGGGATGTTTAAAAGAGCATTTTAGACTTTTTCCAAGCCTATAAAATCATGGAAACACTAAATCAAATCCATTTGCAAGCATCCTATAAGGGTTTTATCAAGTTTTCTCTCAACAAGAACCCTAAATACTCAAAACCTTTTCCAAGTATCTCAAGAATCCACCATGGATTTTCTAAATTGAGTCAAGATTCAAGGTTTTCAAGTCAAGGACCTCAAGAACCCTTATTCTAGAGCAAGAATAGAGTTCTTAAAGTGTGAGTTCATCTAAAGCTTCCAACCCAAGGTATGTGGGGTTTGAACAAGGGTAACCCTTTCATCCTTGTGCCCAAAAGGCGATTTTTGCTAAAAATTTATGAGTTTTTTTTACACGAATTTGAATTGGGGTTTTCACCCATTATGATTGAATGCATTATTTTGATATTTCCCATGATTTATGAGTCAATGGTATGATTTCTACATTATTTATTAAGAAATTACAGCTGGGTATAAACCCTTAATTTTACTCCTTGAGAAGCTAATTTTTGCAATGTTTGAAATGTTGCAGCATATGACTATATTGAGATTTTGAGATGAAATAGATGAAATTCCTAGATTTCCATATGATTTATGACTCTATATGTTATATATATTGCTTTTGATAAACATTAACTTGAGATTGAACTATGAGTTAGTAAGCCCTATTTGAGACTTGTAAAATTATGAACTCTTATGCTATAAGCACCCATGATTTGAGTATTTTGAGATGATTGATAAATGAATTGACCTAATGGTCCTTGAGCTTTGAAATCCATTTCACTATATGAGATTATCGATTTGATTATTGGGTTTGTGGTGAACCATGTGGTTGTTCTAAAAGTGGATTTTTATGAGATGAGCACAGATAATCTAAAGGGAGTAGTATTTAGCACTGAGCGGGTAAGTTACTATAGTTTCTTACCCCAAAACTATGTGCCACCGTAGGTTGGGCCGAGGCCGAGTTTATGATGATTATGATTGGGTCTGAGGCCAAGTTTCATTTAGTGATCACTAGAACTAGGTTGTACTCCTTGGAAAGAGTATGATGCTCCTCCCTAACGTGGGGTCTTTTCCTTAGGAGAACAAAATATTGGACTCCATGTAGCTCGCACGGTTTATGTCGGTTATGAGAATCTCCCTTTCCCTTTCAAATGAAGAGATCAAATACTTATTTTCCTTCCCTATAGTTTATTTTCCTAAATGAAAGCATCTTTTCTTGTTATAGCATTTTCATAAAGCTTTCAGATAAATTGCCTCAGTAAACTAGAATACTTTCTATTTTAAATAGAGTGATTTTCCTAAAGCTTGAAATGAGATATTTTCCTTAAGTAAATGAAATGCCTTCAAGAATGTTTTCAAGATATATGGTTCCAAATTCAAATTATATGAGTTCTAAATATTTATGAAGTGTTGAGCATTGAAGAAGTTTTATTGTTCATGAGACATATGCATGAGTTGAAAGTATTGTGTAAGGCTTCTTAGCCTTTGGGTATTTAGAATAAGAGAAGTTTTCCGGTTTTGATGTTAAACAATGATGACTCATGAGATTTGTGTTACATACCTCATTGTTTATGATTTATGAGTTTTACATCTTGTACTTGCTCAAGCCATGTGAGTCGTCTCATAATGCATACATGATTTGATTAAAGAAGATTGTTACTATTTTATTCATATGAATTCACCCCGCATACTCAGTATATTCCAAGTACTAATCCATATATATGTCTATGTGCTACATTGTGTCATAATCTAGGTTCAGGTGCTCAATCCCAGCCTCGCCCATGATTCTTTGAGTACTTTGCCTGTGTTTTCTATGGTGGTGAGTCCTCCTGGTTCGAGGATCGATCTACAAATGTCTCAGTGTTTGAGAGACTATGTTTTATCTTTAGTTCATTTCGATTCAGTTGGGGACTTGTCCAAATGGCTCTCTAGATTTTGATTTGTAGAGGCTTTGTCAGACTAGTGTCAGACTTGTGATGTGTCGAGGATTCGATATTATAGATTTTTTCAGATTTTCTCTATATTGTGGTCTTATGGACCGAGTAACTTTTCTATATTTCCTTTCATGTGATATGACTAGACTAATGTTGAGTCCATTCTTATCTTGAATTGAGTGTCATTGGTAGAACCGGCTTTAAGGGTTAGCTTGGGGCTACCCGTAGCCTTAGGCACCGTGTGACATCCCGAGAGACAATTTCGGGTTGTTACAGTTAACCCAAGGATGGGGGCATTCCTGCTAGGAGAGGGTTTGACCCTTAGTAGCAATTCCTGTATTATAGAACTACGTAGCCAGCATAGGTTGAGATATCTTCCTGCCAAACTAGGGTTGATACAACTTATATAATTTTTCCTACTAGTGAGGGTTAACGAAAGAGCTTCTTGTCAGAGAGGGTTAACTCATAGTTGTCTTTACCCATGGCACGGTACTGATACTCTTATAACTAGGGTTACAGTTTGGACCCCAATCTATTCAGAAAAGGGTTTGTCGGTTAGATGATTACCTCCCATAGTCTCAGTTTTAGTTCCAGTCTCAGAATAGAACTCTGTTCAGTTCTACAGATTTAGGACTATTAGATATAGTCAATTAATTTAGTATGAAACTCAGTATAGTTTCACAGGATAAAGACTATCAGATATTGTCATTCAATTATTAGCTACCAGTATCAATAAACTCAGATATCAGTAAATCAGTAATTTAGAACTCAATATCTAGTGTTATCAAGATCTTAGATTATAGTATAAGTATTCATGCATGTACTCCCATTCAGTCATATTTATGCCATTCAGTCAGTATTGCTGCATATGAACCCATTTGTTTTAGCCTTCCTTACTTAGCATACCAGTACATTCAATGTACTGACACATACTTTTCTCTTGTGCTATGATGTTTTATATCATAGATTTGACACATGGGCTCTCAAGCACCCTTAGCTGTTTAGATCATCAGCGGTTAGAGTTAGTGGTAAGTCCTCATAGGGTCGAGGACATGATTATTTTCTTTAATATTTTGGTTTATCAGTATATTTTTTAGTAGTTGGAGTTAGTTAGGGGCTTGTTCCATCAACTCTATGATTCATATAGTAGAGGCTTTTCAGACTAGAGTATTTTCAGACTGATGTTTAAGTTTTTGTATTCTTATAACATATTCAATTTTATTTCAGTATTGAACCTTATGGCAAGTTTTTGCCTAATTTCTGCATATTTGTAGTATTACTATTCAGTTATTACAATGGGTACCAGTCATGGGTTAGCTTGTGGTCCTTTGAGATGGGTTAGCTTGTGGTCCTAAAAGATTATGAGTACCGTGTAGCATCCGATATATAGATTCGAGGAATTACAAATATAGTATCAGAGCCCAAGGTTCAATAGAGTCCTAGGAAGTCTAAAAGCTACATCTAGTAGAGTCTTGTGCATGGGTGTGTAGTGCGCCATACTTATGGATAGGAGCCTATTAGATATTTTAGGAAAAGTTTCCCTTCTTTCAGTAATCATGCCGTGCGAGTGAGCATGACCTCAAGTTAAACTGTCAGTCTAATTCATATCTTCCTTATGCTTCCAAAACATGTTTTCTAGAGAAGCTAATGAAAGAAGTAACAAAAACCAAAGCTCCTCCACATATTCAGGTAGATCCCCTGAATGAGGATGTTTCTCACGCTGGGTTTAGAGCTGATTTCACTACCTTAGCTCATTCAATAGTTTCTCAGAACAATTAGTTGGTCGTTATCCTATCTAGGATTATGGTTATGCTCCACAAAATAAGAAGGAGAGTCATAGTAAAAAGGGAAGAAAGAATAAGAGGGCCAGAACATCTAGGCCAAAGAGTGGACGAACCAATCCCCTTTGTCTAAAATATGGTAGAAACCGCCAAGGTATCTGTAAGGCTGGCAGTGATATACGTTTCGAGTGTGGCAAAATAGGTCAAAAAGTCAAAGATTGTCCCCAGTCAGGTTCCCAGGGTCAGCATAACGATCCCTCAGCTCATTCTGGTACCCCTAGTGCTACCAATGGGAAACACGCAAACAAAATCTATGCACTTCAGTCCCGATAGGATTAGAAGAGTTCTCCTTATGTGGTCACTGGTACATTACAAGTTTATCATTTACATGTTTATGCTTTGTAAGACTCAGGAGCTTCTTTGTCCTTTATTACTCCATATGTATTTGTTGACTTCAGAGTCAATCGTGAAATCCTAGCAGATCCTTTCTCAGTCTCTACCCCAATGGGTAAATCTATCATAGCCCGATGGGTATACATGAACTATCCGATTGTGGTGTCTCAGAAAGTCACTTCAACAGACTTAGTCAAATTATAGATGACTGATTTTGATGTAATTCTCAGCATGAATTGGCTTTATTCCTGCTATGCCTCTGTCGACTGCAGAAAAAATTGTCCAGTTTTAATTTTTGAATGAACCCGTCCTTGAGTAGAGGCGTAGTACTTCAACACTTAGGGGTTAGCCTGTTTCTTACCTAAGGGCAAGAAAAATGATATCTAAGGGATGTGTCTACCATCTTATTCAAGTTCAGAACTCTATTTCAGAACCCCCTAATCTTGAATCAGTGTCAGTAGCATGTGAATACCCAGATGTATTTCCCAAAGATCTCCTCGGAGTTTTTCCTGAAAGGGAAATTGACTTTGGAATAGACCTTCTTGATACTCAGCCTATCTTTATCCGACCGTACTGAATGGCTCATGCAGAAATCAAAGAATTAGAAGAACTATTGAAATATCTCCTAGATAAGGCATTCATCAGACCCAGTGTGTCCCCGTGAGGTGCACCAGTTCTATTTATACGTAACAAAGATGGTTCTCTCAGAATATGTATAGACTACCACCAGATAAATAAAGTCACGATCAAGAACAAGTATCCACTTCCCAGAATCGATGACTTGTTTTACCAACTTCAGGGTGCGAATAACTTTTCTAAGCTAGACCTTAGATTAGGCTATCATCAGCACAGAGTCAGAGACTATGACATTCCAAAGGCAGCTTTTAGAACTCTGTATGATCACTTTGAATTCTTATTCATGTCGTTTGGTCTTACCAATGCCCCAGCAGTTTTCATGGACTTAATAAACCATGTGTTCAAGCAATACTGGGACATGTTCATCATAGCCTTCAGTAATGACACTCTTGTCTATTCTCGTAGCGAGAATGATCACGTAGATCATCTCAGAATCATATTCTAGATTCTTGAAACCCATCAGTTATCATGATATATATTCATGTCTTACATATTATCTCTATGATCATATCCTATACTTGTGCATGTTAACAATCATGCATGCTTACAGTTCCTAGTATAAGGATTTCAAGTTCACTCAGTGTTATGAATCATGTTTCGTGAATACAAAAACTCCAGACTCAGGTCAAACAGCTTATGACTTATGTACTCATGTTCTGCATTACAATATGTTCAGTTCCCATGACTCATGTTATACCCCTAATGTTTAGCTAAATTCAAATTATGTCATACATATCCTCAGTTTAGGTCTCTTGGCGTATCTATACTGTTGACATTCTATTCCTTAGGCCTCAATAAGTGTCGAGTTCGGCATAGTATTCATTCATGCTTCAGGTCCTCATGTTTTAACCCTCCAGTGAACTCTTCTTATGAAATGATGTAGTGATGAGAAATTGCATACTTGTTTTACACGAGGCTGTAGTTATGAAGATAGGCTTGAATATTAGATAAGTGTGCAAGTAAATGGCTAGCAGGAAGTCATATTTAGTGCATGAAGGGAGGAAAATTAGAAATTTTTGGAAGATGAAAAGTTGAGAAACTATAGAGTGTGAGTGTCTATTCAGATCCTCGATTTATGTTAGTCCCCATCACGTAGCTATCTGAACCAGTATTTTATTATAGTATAGTCTCAGGTACCATCTTAGTTACAATCTTAGTCACAGTCCTAATTTAGTAATCAGATTAGAAACTCAGTTCAGTTTCAAGTTTGCTTGACCTGAGCGTACAGTTATTAGTTATTCAATTATCAGTATTTTAGTGCCTTAGTTTACAAAATATTTCAGAATCATGTTATATGCTTAGTATTGCATTCTTATATAATATAGTTTTCACAAATTCAAGCTCAGTTATCTCCTATTACACAGTCAGTCCTTACCCCATACGTATAATACCCTATAGTTTTAGTCCAACAGTTCAAACTAAGTATAATTCAATATTACATGACCAAGTATTCAGCTATTTGCCATTCAAATAATCAGATAAGTTAATATGTTTATGCACTCGTGCTTAGCACCCATGTGAATATTTTCAATAGTCTCAGGTGATATGTTGTACTAAGATGGAGAGTATAGTTGAGAGGGTACTAAGCTTGAAAATTTATAGTTGCAGTTAATAAGGCTTAGTCACTTCATCTTAGATGATGTTTCGTAGGCCCCGACTCATATTACAAAATTTTAGAAAGAGTGTCAAAGAAATGATCCAGTCGAATATAAGTTTTCATCATAAGTTAGTCTATAAAACCAGTAATTCAGTTTAGCAGGTAGGTAAATAATTTTCATATGGTTAGGTTTTCCATCCTTTCATCTAGCTGTACTATCTGAAGTCTCATGAAATTAGATATTCCAAAATTAAGCAACACTGTGGTTGCGAGTTCAGCTCAGTTCGAGTGTTATGCCTCAGTTTCATATTCCCCATATGCAGTTAAAATTCAGTTCATAGGTGCACTATGCATCATCTCAATTTTTCCTCAGTATCTCAGCCAAGTCAGCATTCTTCAGGGGACATAATGTCCCAAGGGGGAGATATACTATAATCCCCCTGAGCTTTTATAAACTAAACCTTCCATCTTCTCTTTACTTATCGAATCCAGTTTGGAATATTGGGTAATCATAGGTGTACCCTCAAGTTCCAATCTCAATCGTAAGCTATGTATTCAGGGGCTCAATTCAGCTCATGATATTTAGTTCATGCATCCCATTTTAGTCTCAGTTATGTTCTCATGTTCCCACTCATACATGTTTAGTAAATGACCTCAGGTTCATCAGTATTCTCAGCTTAAGGTAGCAGTCTTCCTTAGATTGGCTTAGTCTATATTCAGTTACAGTTATAAACTTGGTATCCATTACTGTTGCATATTCAGTCATGCATTCATGAATTAGTTCAATCATGTACTCATGCATCAGACATGCATATCCAGTATATAAGCCCAGCTTATCAGTAATCCCAGTTATGCATTCATGTATCATGTTCAGCTATGTACTCATGCATCAGATATGTATGTTCAGTATAATAATTCAGTATATTAATAACTTCAGTCATGAGATTATTCTTTAGTTGTGCATTTTTAGTGTCTAAGTCTAGTCAATCAGTATTCTCATTTTAATCAATCTCATTCGAGGACGAATGTTCCCAAAGGGGAGATATTGTAAGACCCTATAAAATCTTAAGCCCGACTCAGTCTTTTAAGCTTGCTAAGGGGTCCCAGACTTAGAAAATTCTAGCTAAGTATTCAGACTTAGTATTATTTTGGCCTTCATAAGTTTTCAACTCTCTTTCATGACTCTTATGACCTTAAAGTATTAATCTTTACATTTATTCATGATCAGGAATGTCAGTAGGTGTTTTCAGATAAATTTTGGATTTTTCATACCTTATTTAGACCATGTTCGAGTGATAAAAATATTGAGTCGATGTAATTTCGATGCATCACATTGTCCCTCATGCTGATAGATAGTTTTTCCCTTATCTCAATGCAAATTACAGTGAACTAATGCAGACTCAATATGGTGCGTTGGCCATCGCATTGATGCCAACGACACGGTACGTCGATCTGCACGTCGATAGTTTGGTTTTCAGACATTAAAAAACCACATCAATAGGGATATTTAGGTATTTTTCCCCACCCTAATTCATCCCTAAACACACAAGATTCATCCCTCATTAAGCAACATACACTCACTTTCTCTCAAATTCCTCAAGAACAAGAACCCTAGGTGATTTAATTTCAAAGCAAAGGCTCAAGATTTAGGCATTGTTCTTTAAGAATTAAATATCCAAGGTATGTGAAGTGTTCATCCAAGGGTTCCTTCCATCCTTGGAGTCCAAGAAACTCTTTTAAACTTCAAGGAGCTTGATTTAATGCTTTTCGTGATTTGAAATCAAAGTGCATTCATGATTATTGCTATAATTGTGTTTCTATTTCATGATTAATTACAAGATTGATGTACAAGTATATGACATGTGTGATTTATCATGTGAATTCTTGTTGAAACCCATGGAATTATGTATTTGGAATTAAATCATGATGCTCACATGTTGTTTTAGTGTCATGTGCATAGATTATGTTATCCAAGTGTTTGATAAATTGCTCATGTGAATGTAATGATAAGATTATATCATGATAGTATGTATACTATGCAGTAAACTTATTCAGCTAACAGAATTCCATAGAGTTCCGCCAGTCAGCAGAATTCAGTTAAATCTGTAATGAAATCAATTTAGTGCCTATTCATATGAGAGTAGGATTCAACACCGAGTTAACCCAGGGATGGGGGCATTCCTGCCAGCAGAGGGTTTGACCCTTAGTAGCAATCCCTACATTATAGAACTATGTATTCAGTGTAGATTGAGATATCTTCCTGTCAGACTAGGGTTGATAAATCTCATTCGAGTTTTTCTGCAAGCGAGGGTTGACGAAAGAGCTTTCTGTCGGAGATGATAAACTCACAATTGTCTTTACCCGTGGTACGGTACTAACACTCTTCCAACTAGGGCTATAGGTTGGACCCTAATCTATTCAGAAAGGGGCATATCAGTGAGATGATTACCTCCCACAGTCTCAGTTTTAGTTCCAGTCTTAGAATAGAACTTAGTTCAGTTCTACAAATTTAGGACTGTCAGATATAGTTACTCAGTTCAGTACAAAACTTAGTATAGTTCCATAGGATCAAGACTATCAGATACCATCACTCAATTATTAGCTACACAGTATCAGTAAATTCAGATATCAGTAAATCAGTAATTCAAAACTCAGTATCTAGTGTTATCAAGATCTCAGATTACAGTATATGTATTCATGCATGTACTTCCATTCAGTTATATTCTTCTCATTCAGTCATTATTGTTCATGCATATAAACCCATGCATTTCAACCTACCTCACTTAGCATACCAGTACATTCAAAGTACTGACGTATATTTTTCTCTTGCGCTATAATATTTTATATTATAGGTTCATAGTTCAAGGACATGATTATTTTCTTCGGTATTATGGTTTATCAGTACAGTTTTTAGTAGTTGGAATTAGTTTGGGGATTGTCCCATCAATCTATGATTCAGACAGTAGAGGCTTTTCAGACTAGAGTATTTTCAAATAGATATTTTAGTTTTGGTATTTTTATACCATATTTAGTTTTATTTCAATATTGAACCTTATGGCAAGTTTTTGCCTAATTTCCTCATATTTGCAGTATTACTATTTAGTTAATGTAGCAGGTACCAATCATAGGTTATCTTGTGGTCCTTCGGGATTATGAGCACCGTGTAGCATTTGGGGTACATACTCGGGGCATTACAAACTTGGTATTAGATCATAAGGTTCAACAGAGTCCTAGGAAGTCTAAAAGTTGTATCTAGTAGAGTTTTATGTATGGGTGTGTAGTGCGCCACACTTATGGATAGGAGACTATTAGATGTTTTAGGAAAATTTTCCCTTCTTTCAGTAATCATGTCATACGAGTAAGCATGATCTCAAGTTAAACTCTTAGTCTAATTCATCTCTTTCTCATGCTTCAAGAAAATGTCTTCCAAAGAAGCTAATGAAAGAAGTCACTAAAACTAGTTAGCCACTCCGCACGTTCTGGTAGATCCCCTAAATTATCATGTTTCTCACGCAGAGTTTAGAGCTACTTTCACCACCTTAGCTCATTTAATAGTTACTCAGAACAATCAGCTGGTCGTTATCCTATCCAGGCTTATGGCTCATGCTTCATAGATTAAGGAGAAGAGGCATAGAAAAAAAGAAAAAAGAATAAGAGGGTAGAACATCTAGGCCAAAGAGTGGCCGAACCAATCCCCTTTGTCTGAAATATGGCAGAAACCACCAAGGTATCTACAGGGCTAGCAGTGATTTGTGTTTCGGGTGTGCCAAGCCAGGTCACAGAGTTAGATATTGTCCCCAATAAGGTTCCTAGGGTCAGCATAATTTTCCCTCAGCTCAGTCTGGTTACTTGTATTAACAGGGTGCCGCTCCCAGTGCTACCAGTGGGAAACACCCAGAAAAACTCTATGCACTATCGTCTGGTAGGATCAGGAGAGTTCTCCTGATGTGGTCACTGGTATGCTACAAGTTTATCATTTACATGTTTATGCTTTGCTAAACCCAAGAGCTTCTTTGTCCTTTGTTACTCCTTATAGAGCTATTGACTTTGGACTCAGTCCCAAAATCCTAGCAGAGCCTTTCTCAGTCTTTACCCCAGTGGGTAAATCTATCATAGTCTGGCGGGTATACAGGAACTATCCGATTATGGTATCTCAAAAAGTCACTTCAGCAGACTTATTTGAATTAGAGATGACCAACTTTGATGTCATTCTTAGATTAGATTGGATTCATTCCTACTATGCCTCAGTCGACTGCAAAAATAGCATTGTCCATTTTCAGTTTCCAAATTATCCCATCCTTGAGTGGAGGGGTAATACTTCAGCACTTAGGGGTTAACTTATTTCTTAGCTAAGGGTAAGAACAATTATATCTAAGGGATGTGTCTACCATCTCTTTCGAGTCTAGGACTCTATTTCAGAACCCCCTAATCTTGAATCAGTGTCAGTATCATGTGAATTCCCAGATGTGTTTCCCGAAGATCTCTCTGGAGTTCCTCTCGAAAGGGAAATCAACTTAGGAATAAACCTTCTTCAAGATAATCAGCCTATTTTTATCCCACCATACTAAACAGTGTAACGCCCTAAGTCTGTACCCTAGATGCTACAAGGTACTCATAATCCTAAAGGACCACAAGTTAACGCATGTCTGGTACCTGCTACAATAACTGAATTATAATACTGTAACTTTGTGGAAATAGGCAGAAATTTTCCATAAGGTTCAAATATGAAATAAATACTTAATTTGGTATCACAATACCAAAACTTAACATCTATACTAAACAACTATCTGAAAATACTCTAGTCTGGAAAGCCTCTAAACTGTCTAAATGGTGGAGTTGATGGGACAAGCCGCCAACTAACTCCGACTACTGAAAATAAACTGAAATGCTAAAAAACAATCATGTCCTTGAACTTTGAGGACTCACCACTAACTCTGTCTACTAAGAATTTAAGCTGCTATGTATGCTCTAGAGCCCGTGCATCTGAACCTATAATATCAGACATCATAGCGCAAAACAAAAGCATCCGTCAGTACTTTGAATGTAATGGTATGCTCAGTGAGGTAGGCTGAAATGCATGGGTTCATATGCATGAATAATACTAACTGAATAACATGAGTATGACTGAATAAGAATATATGCATGAATACGTAAACTATAAATTAGATCGTGATAACACTGAATACTAAGTCTGAATACAAATTTACTAATCTATGAGTTTATGGATACTATATTACTGATAAATTAATGATTGTATCAAATAGTTTTGATTCTGTGGAACTATACTGAGTTCCATACTAAGCTGAGTGACTGTAACAGACAGACCTAAATTTGTAGAACTAAACTGAGTTCTATACTAAGACTGAATTTGAAACTGAGACTATAGGAGGTAATCATCTAACCGACATACCCCTTTCTAAATAGATTGGGTTCCAACCTGTAACCCTAGTTGGAAGGGTGTCAATACCATGCTACGGGTAGAGACAAGCAGTGAGTTAACCCTCCCTGACAGAAAGCTCTTTCATCAACCCTTGCTAGAAAGAAAACTCGAATGAGATATATCAACTCTCATAATATTTGGTAGGAAGATATCTCAACCTATGTTGGCTACGTAGTTCTGTAATGCAGGGATTGCTACTAATGGTCAAACCTTTGTTGGAAAAAATGCCCCCATCCCTGGGTTTGCTTAGTGATGAATCCTACTCCCAACTAAATAAACACTATGCTGAGTTCTAGTCTATACTAGGATGGACTGAACTGTTACTGAATTTATTGAGTTCTGTTAACTGAAGAATACCACTGAATGAGTTTACTGTGGTTAGAACTGAATACTAAGCTAGATTGGACTAGTACTGAGTCTGTTGAGTTTTTCCTGAGTCCTGTAACTGACTGAGAGTACTACTGATAGTGAAATGATTGATATTATCTTGTAATTGACACTGGCTCTAAGTACACAGCTAAATTTTTGGGTATTAAATACCCCCTGGACTCGATAGCATAAAAGTAAATCATAACATAGTCTTGAAAAGCATAACCATGTGCACTTGGTCATAACTCATTCATGGAGGCATTTTGTCAAACACTTACATAATAAAATTCGCACATAAGCTGACATGACATGATTTCCTTCTCTTATTGGTTCACATAAGCAATTCATCAGGCACTTAATGAGCATGATACATGTACATAAGATTAAACACAAGTAAATATCATAATTCAACTCCAACTTCACAATTTCAAGGGTTTAACATGGATTCACATGATATTACATATATATCAATTGATCCTACATAAAACTTATCATAAAACATGGATTAGAGTCCCAATTAACCATTATAAAGATGAATATAATCAAACCCAATATAAAATTCATGAAATCTAACACTTGAAGTTTAAAAATAGTTTCTTGTACTCCAAGGGTGGAAGGAACCCTTGGATGAACACTTCATATACCTTAGTTGGTGAATTCTTGAAAATTAACGGTGGAATATGAAGCTTTGAATTTAAATTTAATTTACCTAGGGTTTTTGTTCTTGAGCAATTTGTAAAAAAATGATTATAACTTGCTAAAAGAGGGCTAAATTTCATGTTATGGGGGTTGAATGGCATGGGAAAAAGACTTAATTAACCCTAAGGATGCGACCTTTTAATGACTAGAAACTGTATTATCGACGTGTAGACTAACGCGCCGTGTCGTTGACATCGACGCGATGACTAATGCGCCGCATCGAGTCCACATCGGTTCACTAGAATTGACACTGAGTGAAGGGAAAAATTATCTATCAATGCATTGATATCACATTGAGTCACTATTTTGGTCACTCGAACATGGTCTAAACAAGGTCTAAAATATCTAAAACTTGTTCGGGAACATGTATTAACCTTTCTGATCATGAACTAAGTCAAATATCAATATTTAATGGATGAAAAGGTCACACAATAAGATTACCAACTTTTGAAGGCTAAAATAACAATAATTCTGAATACTTAGCTAGAAGTTTATAAGTCTGAGACCCCCTTAACAAGCTTAAAGGACAGAATTAAGCTAAGAATTTTGTGGGATCTTACATTATCTCCCCCTTGGGAACATTTGTCCTCGAATGAGACTAACTAAACTGAGAATACCAGTAGACTAAACTTACTTACTGGAATTGAGTATCTAAAACATGATTATCTGACTAACATTACTGACATACTGAATTCATAATGAACATGCATATCTGATGCATGAGTACCTGACTGAGTTTTTTCACGAATGCATGACTGGGATTACTTACAAGCTGAGTTCCTCATACGGAACATGCATATCTGATGCATGAATACATGACTGAATATGCAATGGTAACTGATACCATGTTTGTAATGGAAATCAGGGCATATAATTGAATAAGCTTAAGGAAAACTATTACCTTGGGTTGAGTCTGAGTTTGTGGAGAAGAGGTGAGGATACTTGGTCTGTATATCTGCTTCTGCTTTCCAAGTAGCTCCCTTAATGGACTGATTCTGCCAAAGAACTTTGACCAGAGGGACTTATTTGTCCCTCAGTTTGCCAATTTGATAGCTGAGGATTTCAACTTGAATCTCTTTATAAGTGATGTTACGACTTTTGACATAACATTTTAGGCCTTTTTCTTAGGATAATTGTGTGTTTTCAAGAAACAATTGGCATATTTAACATGGTGTTAAGTTTTTGCAGAACAAGAACTGAGTATGAAGAATAACTTGGATAAACTGGACAAAACAAAGGAAAAATGATTAGCGATGGCTCAGGCGATGGCCCGTTGTCCTAAATTATCATCAAGAAATAGAATGTAGGACCATTAGAAGTCATGCGATGGTCCGGGTGATAGACGTTGGTATTGTAATGAACCGTTGGCTTAAACCATCGCTAGAAAATAGAATGCAGGACCACTGGAAGTTATGTGACAGACCAGGCAATATACTATTGCTATAGAAATGAATCATTGCCCTACACGTCGCCCAGAAGTAGAACATAGACTCACTGGAGCATTATCAACGGTCTAAGAAATGGACTGTCGCCTCGGTGATGAATCGTCACTTGACCTATAGAGCATGACGCGGCAACTCCAAGTTTGAATTTTAAAATCCCAATTTTGGAAACATATAAATACAAAGTATTAGGATTTATTCCTCATATTTTGCCAATAGTTTCATACTTTTTTCTATATTGTGAGCTGTGTAAAAAATTTATTGAGATTTGAAGCTATAAATTTAGATCTGATTATTATTCTCTATTGTTTATTTGAAGATTGAGAAGAATAATATTGTAACTTTTTTAAGTACTCTCTTGAAGTTATTTATGAACATCAATATATCTTTGATATCTTATATGGAAATGAGTAGCTAAACTCCCATAACTAGGGTTATGGGAACCTTGATGTAGAGAGATGTTTGGGAGTTGTGAATCCATTTGATTTCTAACATCTATCTAAATTGTATGAATATCTCTTCATTATAATGACATCTCTTGGTTTCAAACTTGAGAAGTGAGCCCATGAACACCATTTGTTTGATAAGAAAGTAGATGTTGGGAAATAAGGTAATTCACATGAAATCCATAGGTTTACCCTTTGGGTTAAGGGTCGATGCCCTAATGGGATCAACCTTCATGAGAGTTCTATTGAATAATACATGGATCCTTTAAGTTAAAAAGAAAAAAAGGTTAAAATACCCATTAGGTTGAGGAACAAGTGGGTAATTCTTAGAATTCAATACTTCTTGCAATTAAAATTATAAGTTAGAATTCACGTACAAATTTATAACCCTAACTGTTTGAACATCTTGGTGAGCATAAATCTAGTTAACTCATTTTCATTGAAATTACACTTGCATAAACTCTGATTAGCTGGATTACTGTGTGATACAAGAACGAAAGATCATTATTAACACATCAAAAAACCCCACTTTTACTCTGAAACCTTAGATCAACAATCTAATAATAGTGATAATACTTGGTGAACAAAGTATTCTCTCTGGAATTCGACACCTAACCTAGTTGGGTTTTCTATTTGATAGTGACCACTTACACTTTTGTAAGAAATTTGTAATTTGGGCGTATCAAATTTTGGCGCCGTTGCCGGGGAATACGATTGTCAATTAAGTTTGTGTTTGTTAATTGACCTTTTCTTAAGTTTCTCAAATTTTACATTTGTTTGTTATTTTTGTTCTATGCAGGGGAGTTATTCTGTATACCAAGCACAAAGAGATCGGGTGAACCATTATTACCAATACACCTGGAATCGCAGTTAATTGGTAGAATGGCAGACCTCTAAGAGGCTGAAAGACTAGCCACCCTGGCTAGAGCTCAACTAAATCAGCAGAATAATGGCCAGTAGGCACGTCATCCTAATCTTAATGATGATGATTTTGGGGATGATTACTTGTTAGATCCTGTTAACCCAAGGCGTGCAGAGAATGTGGCTACACTAGTGAATCAAAATGTAAATAGAAATCACCCCTTTAAGGCAAGGCAAGGCAAGAACGCCAACCAGTGTAGTTTGATCTAAATGATGACGAAAATGGAATGGATGGAGTAGGCGCAACTGGAGCTATCATCCCTCTACCTCTAACATCAGGAGCTAAATTTAATATTAACAGTATGATGATTCAACTCCTTTATCTTAAGGGGTTGTTTGGTGGTCTTCCTGGAGATGATCCAAACAAGAATTTGGTGAATTTTGTCACCATTTGCAATCCTTTAGATAATTCAGGAGTGGGTCAGAATGCTATCCATCTGTGTTTATTTCCGTTGTCTCTATCTAAGGAGGCAACACTATGGATAAATAAACTAACTCCTAACTCTATAACTAACTGGAGGCAGTTAAAAGTGGCTTTCCTAGAAAGGTTCATTCCACCATCCAGAAGTATATAGTTGAGGGATGAAATCAGTAACTTCTGACAGCTTCCTACTGAAGCTCTTCATGAGACTTGAGGGAGGTTTAAAAAAAAGATGATGCAATTCCTGAACCATAACATGATGGACATTCATTTTATGGAGACTCTTTTTTGAGCTTTGAACTCTATCATAAAGCCAGTCGTGGATAATGCTGTAGGAGGGTCATTTGTTGACCTTACTTTTCTAGAGGCCTCAGAGATGCTTGAACAGATGACCAAACAGAGTAGAGCTTGGCATACCAGGGATTCTGTGGTAGCAATCCCTACTGTGTCTAGTAATATGGCTATAGAGCAATGAAAAAAGAAGAAAGAACATGACCAGGATATGGAATATTTAAAGACACAGGTGGATTTGCTGACTAAGCATCAATTGTCTGAAAAATAGAGAAGGTGAAAGCTATTGCATCCCAGGGAAAATCTGATTTTGATTTGAAAGGAGAGACAAACTATCTAAATAATTAGGGGGTTTCAAGGCAATAACTGAGGAAATTAAGGTCGAAACTATTACGACAAAGATGGTTTGAAGGATACAGATCAAGGGAACCAGAAGAGAAAAAATGATAGGAGTGGACTATATGTAACTCCTGGAAGCAAAGATAATATTACAACTAGCTCTAGCAAGATATCCATGGAGGACGTGATGGAGAAATTATTAAAGAAAGTTGAGACTACGAACTCTGGGGTGACTACTATGAAGAGTGATTTGCCTTCCATGAGTAAGTTGGAAAACTCACACTCTACTTTTATCAAACAGTTGGAGCAGCAAATAAGCCAACTCTCAGCAGTATTAAATTAGAGGAAGAGCAAAACTTTACCTAGTGATATAGTTTAGAATCCTTGAAATGATGGCTCATGCATGGCAATTACCATATGGAGTGGTAAGGTTTTACCAGGCCCATCAGTGGGCAAAGCTGTGATTACAGAGAATATTGAGCACGAAGAAACTTATCCAGTGGAGTCTAAGAAACTGGATAAAGTTATTAATAATACATCATCCAACCATCAGCAGGTTAATGAGTTGGAGAAGAGCAAGGGAAAAGTGACCAAAGTGGTGGTTACTATGCTCCCAAAACCACCTCATCTATTTCCCCATCAGTCAAAAAAGAAGGTCAATGACATAAAGTTTGGAAAGTTTATGGCCATGCTTAAGTAGTTGACAATCAACTTGCCATTGCCGGAGGCATTAGAGCAAATGCCCAGGTATGCAAAGTTCATGAAAGACCTTGTTACGAAGAAGTGAATAGTTAGTTTTGAGATGGTGGACAATATGCATCTTTGTGGTGCTATTTCCATAAGGTCATTGGTGCAGAATAAGGTATACCCAGGAGCATTTACTATCTGGTACACTATTGGGCCTCTTGAGTTCACAAAAGCTCTATGTAATTTGGGAGCTAGTATAAATTTGATGTCACTTGCTGTGTATAAAAAAATGGGTTTGGGGGATCCTACTCCCACGAACATGAAATTAGTTATGGAAGACAGGTCTGTGAAGTAGCCCATAGGGATTTTATATGACGTATTAGTGAAGGTGGCCTATTTTATATTTCCATCTGATTTTGTTATTCTCGATTGAATGGTGGACTTTGAGGTGCCCATAATCTTGGGTAGACCTTTCCTCATAACCGGGAGTGTACTTATTGATCTAAAGGAAAATGAGCTACTATTCAGGCTAAATAATGAAGTACTTTAATTTGATGTATGCCAATCCATGAAATAGCATAAAAATATAAGCATATTTTCTATTGTGGATGTTTATTATGAGGAGGAGCAGAAAGTATATATAGAAGAAAAATTTGTTGTTGAGACTTTAGCTGCTGTATTAATGAATTTTGATCAAGACGGTATTGAAGATTATGAGGAGACTGTGTGTTCCTTGAAAGGTATAGGGTATTATTCTTATGCACCCAAGAAGCTAGATTTAGACTTAAAAAATCATCCCAGCCCACTAGCCAAGCCGTCTATTGAAGAGCCACCTAGTTTGGAGCAGAAAGAGTTGCCTGGTCATTTGAGGTATATATTCCTGGGCAACAGGAATACACTACCTGTTATTATTATGGCTGACTTAGGTGAACAACAGGTGAAAGCCTTATTTTTATTCTTAAGAGATATAAGAGGGCTATTGGTTGGATGATTGCAGACATTATTGGCATTCCTCCTGGTATATGTACACATAAAATCTAGCTAGAGGAGAATTGTGTCCCGACTTTAGAGAATCAATGCCATCTTAACCCACCTATGCAATAGGTGGTGAATAAAGAAATATCAAGTGGCTGGATTCAGGAGTGGTATACCCCATCTCAGATAGTAAAAGGGTAAGTCCTGTTCAGTGCGTGCCTAAAAAAGGGGCATGATAATGGTGGCTAATGGGAAGAACGAGTTGATTCCACTTAGGCCAATTACTGTATAGAGGGTGTATATGGATTATGGAAAACTCAACTTGTGGACATTGAATGATCAGTTCCCAATGTCTTGCACTAATCAGATGCTTGATCGGTTGGCGGGAAGAGGTTGGTATTGTTTCTTGGATGGTTATTCTAGTTACAATCAAATTTATTATCCCTAGAGGATCAGAATAAAATGACATTCACCTGCCCATATGGCACCTTTACATTTATGAGGATGCCGTTTGGATTGTGTAATGCACCCGCTACCTTTCAACGGTGCATGATGTCTATTTTCTCAGATATGGTTGAAGACACCTTGGAGGTTTTCATAGATAATTTTTCTGTGGTAGGAGATTAGTTTGAGCTATGTTTGGTGAACCTGAGTAGGGCCTTGTAGTGGTATGAGGAGGTCAATCTTGTGCTTAATTAGGATAAATGCCACTTCATGGTGAAGGAGGTAATTGTTCTCGAAACAAAATTTCAGCAAAGGAGATAGAAGTTGATCAAGCCAAAGTAGAGGTTATAGAGAAGCTTCCACCTCCTATCTTAGTAACAGGAGTTCATAGTTTCCTTGGTCATGCTGGCTTTTATCGGAGGTTTATAAGTGACTTCTCAAAGATTGCGAATCCACTTTGAAAACTTTTGGAGAAGGAAGTTAAGTTCTTCTTTGATGATGATTGCTTGAAGGCATTCAAATGACTTAAAGGGAAGTTGGTTGAGGCCCCTATCATTGTTGCACTGGATTGGTAAAAATAGTTTGAGATCATATGTGATGCAGGTGGTGTTGCCCTTGGAGCTGTGTTGGGGAATAAAAAGGACAAATTATTTCATTCATCTATTATGCCAGCAAAGTACTGAATGGAGCTCAAAATAACTACACCATCACAAAATAGGAACTTCTTGTTGTATTCTATGCTTTTGAGAATTTTTGAGCTTATCTGCTAGGTACCAAGGTGGTGGTCCACGCTGACCATGCAGCCTTAAGATATTTGATAGCGAAAAAGGATGCAAAACCAAGGTTGATCGGATGGGTGTTGGTACTTCAAGAATTTGACTTTGAAGTCAAAGATAGAAAGGGTTGCAAAAACCAAATTACGGATCATCTTTCCAGGATGGAAAGTGAACAAGCAGTTAGAGATGAATTTGATATCAATGATGCATTTCCTAGTGAGGAAATCTTGGCTACTGTTATGGAGAATATACCTTGGTATTCTTATTTTTCAAATTATGTGGTGAGCGAGGTGATACCATAGAATCTTTTCTTTCGTCAGAGGAAAAAGTTTCTCTAGGACGTGACCCATTACTTCTGGGATGAGCTGTATTTTTTTGGAGATGTGCAGATGGTATTATTAGACGGTGTATCCCAAAAATAAGATATGTTGAGTATACTAGAAGCGAGTCATGCTTCCCTAGTTGGAGGCCACCATGCAGGTGATCGGACTGCAAGGAAAGGGCTTCAGAGTGTCTACTATTGGCCCTCTTTGTTCAAAGATGCCAATGAGTTCGTAACGAGGTGTGACAAATGTCAAAGTCAAAGGTCTATCTCAAAGCACCATGAGATGCCGATGTCAAAAATGCTGGAGGTGGAATTATTTGATGTTTGGGGAATTGATTTCATGGGGCCCTTCGTGAGTTCATTTGGGATAAAGTACATATTAGTGGCCGCTGACTACATGTCAAAATAGGATGAGGCAGTGGCTCTAGAAGAAAATGAAGGGAAGAGAGTTGTTGCATTCTTGAGGAAAAATATCTTCTCTGACTTTAGGGTACCACGTACCATTATCAACGATGGAGGATCATACTTTTGCAACAATATGTTTTGACCTACCTTGGAAAAATATGGAGTTTAGCAGCATTAAGTGGCTACACCATACCACCTGCAAACCAATGGGCAGGTAGAAATCTCTAATCAAGAAATCAAAGCTATCCTTGCCAAGACTATAAATGCTAATAGAAAGGATTGTACTAGGAAGCAGGATGATGCCTTATGGACATATCGAACGGATTTCAAGACACCAATTGTCATGTTACCATACCAATTAGTTTATGGCAAGGCGTGTTATTTGCCAATTGAACTGAAGCATAAAGCACTGTGGGCACTGTAGTAGCTTAATCTGAACTGTAATGAGGCAGCGGATATGATACTGGGGTAGCTGAATGAGATGGATATGTTCCATCTTGGAGCTTATGAAAGACATGACTTGTACAAAGAGACAATAAAGAAGTACCATGACCACAGAATTGAAAAGCGCGATTTTTAGAAAGATGACTTGGTGCTCCTCTTCAACTCCAGACTGAAGCTCTTTCTAGGTAAACTTAAGTTGAAATAGTCTGGCCCATTTAAAGTTAACCAAGTCTACTCATCTGGAGTAGTCAAACTTGAAAATGCAGATGAAAGTGTCTTTAAAGTCAACAGGCAATGTGTCAAACTGTACGTTGGTCCAATGGACTCAATAAGAAGTACTGATACTATCTATCTCAATAAAGTCTAAGTAATACAGATAGTTAAGTCCTGCCGCGATGATAAATCAGGTGCTAGTAGGAGGCAGCCCACGATGTGTTGTTGTATAGCATGAGTTGAAGTTATTTTGGTGTTTGTTTTGTTTTTTTTACAAGTTGAAGGGTTAGTGTAAGTGTGCAGATCTGACAGTGCAGGAAAATAGAAGTTGAGAAAGTTTGGGGTGACCAACGGGTAACACGATGGACCATCGTTGAAACCATCGCAACAAAGTCCAAAAAATAAATTACTAGAAGAGTAGCGGCAGGTTGACCAATGGACTATCGCACATTCAATGGATCGTTGCTTCAACCGTCACTAGTATGTCTCCAGGTAAGTTCACAGGAAAAGAATAATGGGATTGACAGATGGAACATCGAACATGCGACGGACCGTTGTTTGAACCATCGCATGAAACCCTATTTCAGCGGGTTAGGTTAAATTAATTCAAATAGCCAAATTTTTCATTCTTATTCAAATCAAATGGGTTTAAATGATAATTTGAAGTGGTTAAGTAACTCCCCAACTATTCAACACACCTAATCCCTTTCATTCTCTATTATAACTCTCCATCTCCCCTTTTCCAGCTATTTAAAGTCCATTTCTTTTTTTTCTTTGTTTATCACAAGCTAGTTAAGTTCTTTTTACTAAAACAAATAATCATCTGTTGTTCGAAGTTCATTGTGCAAAGTCAGAGAAGTGACCCAATACTGAAATAAAAAGGTATAAATTTCCTTTCACTCCCTATTTTTCTTCAAAATGATGAGCAATAACATATGTGAATACAATTAAGTGAACCAATTCTCTTCTACTTTTGGTAATGTGTGGTAATGATTTGAGTTGAAATCTAGAATACACTATCCTGGGGGAAGTCTGAGTAGCCCATGGGCCAAAAATGGAAAAATTTTGTGATGTATTATTGATAATTAAGCCATGAAAATCATCCTTAAATGAAGTGTATGCAAGGTGTTCGACAAAATGCCAAAATGAGGCCTGAATTTGAAAAATGCAATCGCCGGCTTAAGCAACGGACCGTTGAACACCCAATGATCTGTCACCTGAAGCCGTTGCAATTTTATCAGAAATGTGATTACTGGAATGACCCAGACGGTCGGGGTCAATGGATCGTCGCAGACCCGACGGACCATCGCCCTATCCATCGCTGGTTGGAAAATTTTCTTTCTTCTAATTTGAGTTAGCAAGCTGATAAATATTGCACTTTCAGGTACTATGGAAAAAAAAATTACTACCAACTAGGGGCAGGGGTAGAGGCCAAAGCGACAGGTAAAGGCCATCCCAAAGTTTGGATGCACCAGGACGCAACACCCGGCATAATCGTCAGGTGATTTCTTCATTCTCCTATTTGAAGAGGAAGATGAAAGTAGCAGCAGCAATAGCTCAAGTTTGACACCAGTTGAGGAAGGGGTTGAAGTATCTAACCCTATCTAAGAAAAGGCTCCATAATAGGAGAATACGAATATGGTTCGGTGCAAGGACCTGCAACTGTGGGAGGGTATCAAATGGCAGTTCTAGGGGGATTGAGAGCATTTCTACAAAGGACTCACACCAATAAATAGGTTGAGTGCAAAGAGACCTATTATTTAGGAGTATCAAATTATGACAACAACCTTCCATGAGCACCCAAAACTTGAGCGCCGATTAAATGAATATGAGTTGGCGTGGATGAAAAGGCCACTCAGATCCTATCAACTGAACTTGGTACGTGAGTTTTTTGCCAATTACTTTGCATTGTTGGAGAAGAAACATCCCCCAAACGCGTCAGCAACTGACATAAATAAGATAGATACAGTTCCTATTCACAGAGTTGATATAGATATCTCAAAGCAAACATTGAATAGATTCTTGTTCGGGCCTGAATACCAGATACCAAGTGTAATCCCATAATTGAAACATCAACTATTCATAGCAAAGACACAAAGGTCGTAGCTAGCTAGAGTATTGATAGACAAAGGAGAGCCTGCGTTGTTGCACAACCCATGCAAACGGATATCTAAGTCGTCCTTGAGCTTTAGGGCCAACTTTTGGTGGGCAATTGTGAGATTAAGGCTGATACTAATAGGAGGTGATGACCGCTTAGAGATTACTAGAGCTATAATCATTGCTGCATTGATCAGGGAATTTATAGTAGATTTCGGCCACCTTATTGTTGATGAGTTGTTCTTTTGAGATCACAAGACCACGACTGTTCTTCGATTTCTATGTCTTATCACTGAGTTGTGTAAGCAAGAAAATTTTCCTTTGATTAGTGGACTTAATAATGAGATTTGGGTAGTGCATAGGTCGGATATTGAAAAGACATGAGATGACTTGAAGTTTGATATGCGAGTCAATAGGTACCTATCTCAGCAAACTCAGTCGGTGCTAATTCCTAAATTATCTAAGGTTTCTTTAGGTATGCCAATGCTTCTTGCTACTTACATGCCTCCTACCACCTCTATAGGTTCAAGTTCGATGCCATGGGTGGGACTGCATATTCTATATCAGTTCTGCCCTAATATTTAGAATACAGGCTGAACCAGGAAAACTTTACAAAGGATGTCCGAGAACAAAAAAGAGTTGAAAAGTAGTTATCTATATGGGGGGCATATTTCAAACCCTTTATTGAAAGAATTGTAGAGAAAGCAATACGTCCTTTCAGGAACATCCAGATAAGCGTGGAAAACATGGAGGAGCAAATTAATAAGAAGTTGGATGCCATGTCCATTCTGAATTTTACAAAATTAATTAAGGAGGTTAGAAAAATTTGGGCAGATATAAACAGGATGAATCAGCAGCCACAGTAGGCCATATTCAATCCAGTCCAGGTTGCATGTGATGAAGACTAATGTTTTGTTGATTTAATGAGGTGATCGATCAAAGATAAAGGTAAGAAGGTAGCAGAGACTGATGAAAAAGATGCACAAAAAGCTGCTAAAAGAAAGAGACTTAAAGCCATATTACCAGAGGAGCAAGAGCAACATGAGATAAAGAAAGCAAGAAGAAAATCACAAAAAGATGAGAAGAGAAGAAGGAAAATAGCAGAGGATGAAGCATCTGGAGTGTCTACCAGTTCTGCCCCAATTAAGAGGTAAGTTGTAGATCCGGCCAGAGATATTATATCTTTGATTTTGGAGGAAGAGATTGTGAGTACTCCTATAACTATGGGGGTCAAGATTTTACCGGGTGAGGACACTGTAGCCTCACCTCACTTCACAGATGCCTCATATAAATAAGAGGCACTACAAGTATTTTTCCTCCTTTGTACTTAAAATATATGCATTTTGGGGGTGGGATGTACTTGTACCATAGAGGGTTGTGTTGATGATATTCTTAACCCTACCATGTTATATCTAGGAGAATTGGCATGTTTAGGATTATGTCACATGTCTAGGTTTAATTTGGAGAATTGGCATGTCTAGGATTATGTCACATGTCTAGGTTTAATTTTAGATTTGCATTTTTATTATTTTAAGTCTTGTTATGTTGTGGATATTGGTCCATGAAATAAAAGTGTTGTTTGTGTTGGTATTTATTGTAAATATGGATGATGAATGATGTTGGTATCAAGCTATGACTAGTTCCATTTGACTGTTTACTTTTGTCTCCTAGGATATGTTATCAGCTGTTAGTGAATTCGTAGTTAGCATTAATCTGTAAATTCGCATGACATGTGATGCACATCATAAGAAAAGTAGAATGAGTGTGACTCACTTTCCATTGTGTGTGTGATTATTTTGTATTAGTTCTTACATAGTATAGTACCTAGAACTTGCCTGGTTCAATTGATGTTGTTCTGTAGTTGATGGGATGAGAAGTAATGGTAGGACACCTTGCGCTTTTAGTCCACTTGGCAAAAAATTAACCCCACCAAATATAATTTTCCATGTTTGAACCTTTCTTTGAGCCTTTGTAAATCTTTCTTGATCATAAAGTATTCTAGTTAACTCTCTTTCGATTATTGACTCCTAGCTTTGGCCCTGACCTAGTAATGGGAAATGTGTACCTAATCTTAGGCAAAGCACCTAAGTTGTGGGTGGATATTGTAGGGCTATGAACTGCTTAATGGACAGTTGGTATAAAATTTGAATTAGAGCATTTGGCCGTGGTCTAGTTAAGATAGTGTGCACCTTGACTTATGGCATCAGCCTAAGTTGAGGGTGTTGATGCTTGTTTGTATATATAAAAAAATAATAAGAAGAAAAGAATGGTGTTAACTGTGGTAAAGCATAAATGAATGAGAAAAGGGTAAGTGAGCTAGCAAAGTTATGGCCTTAGTGAGAAGAATTTGAAGGCAAAAAGAGTTAAAGCCTAGTTTTTAGTCACTTTTACCCAAAATTCCTTCCTGACCTAGCTGGATACCTCATTACTAACCTAGAAATGACCTACTTCATCTTGGAACTCAGCTATAAG